>NC_051129.1:2519886-2537515 GCF_014839805.1 Manduca sexta
ATCGCAAACGAAACTTAACCCTAACAATGGCGAAGGGTGAAATTTTTCAAAAGGTATTCCGAGGTAAAAAGAAATTGCCTAAGTTAACATATCGCGGCTAAATTAACAGTAAACAAAAACTAAGACAATCGAAAATAAACCTAAAAGAGAAGCCGGTAGGAATCTGATTGTATGGACGCTTCGCCACTGAACCCTACACCGGTAACGAACAACAGATAATAATTTGCTAGTCGCGTGACCGGAGCGACATCACGCGTGTTGTTGTGAAATTGCCCGGAATCGCTGCTAACGCCGGCTAATGAGACCGCGGCGACAAATTGCGAGGGTTCACGTTAACAAATAGACACCACGCGAGTAATGCACACGTGTTTGAACAGAGTTCATATTTATTTATTTGTTTCTTGTGGATTAACGCTGAAGGCCTCATATATGTCTTGAACATAATATTTATTTATTTGTTTGATGTAGGCACATTAATGCTAAAGGTGGCTATATACGTCCACCTTTAGTCAATCAATACTTATACAGGGATGACAGTGGCGTGCCTACCATTGTACCAAGGGCAAGCCAAAGCAGCACAAAAAAAATACGTCACCGTTTCACATAAAATTAGTGTTAAAAAAAAATTCACCCGTCAAAACTACTGTACCGTACGTAAATTATGATTATTGTTCCATATTCCGTTTAGTGCAAATAATTTTAGGGCAAGCCAGGCTTTTCGGCTTCTATGGAAGAACCGCCACTGGGATGAGGTGGTATAGGCCCATAGGGGTAGAAATTATAATTTATCTAGTACTTATATTAAACTAGCAATGATATTGCACAGGTTGCAGAGCTCTAACTTTTGTTCTTACGTACAAAACATTAATGGATTATAGGCATAAACCTGTCCCTCTTCAATCACTCCGTTTGAAAGTTTTTGAGTTTATCGCGTTCTGACAGACAAGGCGCGGAATTTATTTCTAATATGTAGTGCCGTAATAATACACGATAAAATTAATTATGTACTAAAAATATTTATCGCATTAATTATAATCAATTTACACTTAAGTAAACACATATAATATTTTATTAACCGTGTTACATTAATATGGCAATATTCATAACAAAACAAGGTCATTTTTGTTTGTACAACGTAAACCACATACATTATATTCCAAATGTAATAATATGCAAACATAAAACCCATTTAACACCCCTTTTAATTAAATATATTACATTTATCCAACCAAGATTATAAGTCAACATTTCCCGAAACTCACTAATTAATTACAAACGTCAAGTTGAATCAACGCGCACAACACCTCGCGCGTTAACCCTTAAACGCTGTAAAAAACTACGCGGTTATGTGAACTTTTACACCGCAGGGGGCCCGCGAGACCGCGCGTGCCGTATTGTAGCCTTGATCGAAAATAAAATCAACGGGAGGGTTTCACGTTACGCGCTAGGTCACGCGACAAATCACGTAGTTACACGTGCCATTTGGGGTTGGGCTGCAGAGTTGAGTCGATTCGACCGTCATCACGAGAAATAAAAGGCCGGTCGAAAACCTCAGCGATGCGTGAAATAAATATAATATACGTTGTAATTAATAAATAATATTTTATTATAATAACTAGCTTCCGCCCGCAGCTTCGCCCGCGTGGATTTCGGACTTCAAAAATGGAGGTGCTCAATTTGTCGGGATGTTTTTTTAAGTATGGTGGTATGCAGGTGGTCCGATTGTCCGGTCAGGGTCTGATGATGGGATCCTGGTGAAATCGAAGGAACTTTTAACCATTAAGATTGCACACGCGACGGAAGCTTAAAAAATGGAGTAACTTCTCCCGTTTTCCCAACATTTCCCTTCACTGCTCTGCTCCTATTAATTGTAGCGTGATGAAAAGTATACTATAACCAGCTCAGCAGTATGAAAAATAATTGTACCAAGTTTCGTTAAAATCCGTCGAGTAGTTTTTGTTTCTATAAAGGTTATACAGACAGACAAAAATTTTACTAATTGTATTTTTGGCATCAGTATCGATCCCTAATCACCCCCTGATAGTTATTTTGGAAATATATTTCATGTACAGAATTGACCTCTCTACAGATTTATTATAAGTATAGAAGATAGATATAGATAATTTTATAATTATAAGTATGGTCGTGACTCGTGATACCATACATAATGTTTACTAGATATATACATGGAAATAAAATATGATACTATAAATCAAATTCCGATAAAGTTTTTTAATAAGTAATCAACGTAATCAGTATTGTATGACGATACTTCATAATTTCTTTGACGCAAGAAAGTGACAAAACAATGATTAAACACTGGTTGTGATAACTCTAATCGTTAAGAAGGAAAAACCCAAAACAAGTAAAAAAATTACAAACATAAACATGCATGGAGTTTAAATTACAATGGATTAAGATAACTTTGTTTTAACACTAAGATGATCTTACATCATCCATGGCAAAATAAAAGACTAATTTTAATTATATGGCCATAATTGAATATAATTATGCAACAACACAAGAAACTAGCAAAAACGGTCAACATAAAAAACAGCAGATACAACTTTAAATTAATAAATAGGACAAAACAAGACTCCAGGTTTTATAAATAAGATTTGGTTTAAAAAAATCCGGCTAATTTATTGTACAAAATTTATGTTTTAAAACAGTAAGGAAATTAAATGATTGTTCTGAATTATTACGCTTCATTGACATCAAGATTAGTATTAAGTATAATATGAGAGCGTTGATTACTACGAGAAGATATTAAAATATAAAAAAAAATTGTAATTAATTTCTTGGTGTGCCACCACAATGTCGTGTGTTTTAAACCGAACTATAAGCGTTTCAAAATATTTAAATATTCCCAGGTTATTTAAATTACTTCGATACATTAATGAAGTAAAATTGTACTTAGACATGCTTAGATACATATAATACATAAATAAATACCCATTGCCCGTCCCTAATATTAATACATACTTAACAACATATTCTGTCCACCATATAAGTATCTCAATCTAAATTTAAGAAACCAGCTATAGGTCTATAAAGTACAAAATACGCCGTCGCCAGCGTCAAAATAGCGTTACTGAATAAATAAATTCCAATGTCCCTAAGAAATTTAAGGAACTCCGTATCCTTTAGAATCCTTAAAGGCTCTCAAAGTACCAGGGCGACATAAAAGTGTTGGAGTTACGTTACACTTAGTGCGTGCGCACTCGGTACCTACTCCACATAACGTTCAATAGAGTGACGTAATCGGCAATGCTGCACGCGGCCTGCGGACGTGACCGGTTGTGCAAGTCGACTTGCCAATACAACTCCTTGATGCTATGGCCTCCTGGTACCTGAGAGAGCGTATCGTGCCGGTAAACGAAATAATAATCGAATTTGTTTGTAACAACTAACTACAATATAGTTTGTTATTGTTAATCAAAGCTTTGGGTGTTAAATTGTTACGTAAACAGTAGTTTGTGTACTTAACCTTGTGTATTCATTTGTACGCATTATTGAATATTGGTTTATAGTGATCGTTTCATTTGCGTCTCAAACATAGCATTATATTAGAATAACATCAAAATACTTTAACTATCAGACTTTATCGATCGTTTTATTTATGTAGAAGTATAAAACAAACCAAATGTTGTTTATACATTATTCTCCGAAATTCGAAATGTCTTCATCTTCGTTACCATGTTAAAAGAATAGCAACTAAGAGCTCCATTAAAAATATAACATCTATTAACACAGCATCTGACACGAAACAGACTAAACAGAGATTGTTTTCAGCTCATTCATTTATCTTCTTTCTTGGCGTAACAGTGAATATTTTTACATGCTAATTCCGTCACAAGTTCAGTGTTAGACCGATAGAAAAAATGATTACAAGGCCGTTAATAATTCGCAACAAAAATAAGCTTACAATATTACTCTCGATAAATTTTTAGAAAGGAAAATAATTTTAAAGATGAAGGGGTTAAGGTTTGAAATATAGACAGTATTATGGCAGATTGCGTGTTCTAAGCAAATGTCAAATCAGTAGTACACAATACCGTCTGCAAATAAATTGAATCCTAACAACGTCACGGCACAATCTATATTTAGAAAGTTAGCGAGGAAAGAAATCATAATAACGTGCAATTTCCTGATGCAGCATAATGAAACAAAGATTGCAGGTCTTCGTACAACATAGCTAACACAATACAGCTAATAGCTATTCAGTTTGACGTCACGTCTGCAGCAATTGGAAGCAGATTACATTGATTTGCGAAATTAATATAATGCTGGAAACGTACAATTCGCATCACGGCATTATGTGCTAATTTTGTGTTCGTGTCTTTAGTTGCTAACTGCTACTCCATGTTACTATGTTGAAGGTAGTGATTGATGTGAAAAACAATGTAGTTGGAGTATCAAGATATTCTAAGCAAATTATTACAAAATATTCAATTAAGAGATTAGTTCGGATAGTGTAAAAAAAAACCTGTAAAAAAGTAGATAAAAACGAAATCATTTAATGGTTTTTAGTATTCATTTATGCTAATTGGGGAAGTTAAGATACGGTGTTCGCGGTTGTTCTATTATTGGGTAATTTGTGTAAGATCTTGGTCGACTTATACCTATACATATATGAATATATAACGAGGCAAGGACCACAGTATCGCGCACGTCAGGTGGCTTGTCCAGGTAAATTGTGAACAGAATTCCGCTAGTGCCTATCCATCTAAGAAGGCAGACACGTATTTCTTGAAACTATTTGGCTGGTACAACTCTGTACTTACTGCCTTAGATGCGCGCAATTACTTTGCCGAGGACAAAGACATTAAAAAATTATGTTTAATTAGTTCATTTCTGAATTATCTACCATCTACAATCACACCAGATTGCAAGTTTGCAATCGTTGTTACTAAGTATTGTGTATTCCAAAGGCACACACCTCTAACTTTTCTAAAAAAATATGTGTGTATTCTTTGTGAATTATCGCTCGCTTTAACGGTAAAGGAAATCATTGTGAGGAAACCTGCACACCTGAAAAGTTTTCTGTAGGAATTTCGAAGATGTGTGAAGTCTACCAAACCGCACTAGGCCAGCGTGGTGGACTAAGGCTTAATCCTTCTCAGTAGTAGCCAACAGTGGGACAGTATATAATTCAGGGCTGATATTATATTATGTATTGTACATCGCCAGTCGACACAATTACGCCGGCCACTCTGTAAAAAATAATGCTTTAATAGACAATGTCGGAGCTAATCATCGCTTCTTTTGCATAAAATCCGAACGCACAACTCGAAATTCGTTCAATACATCTCTAACCAGGGCGCGGTGAGCTCAGTAATCTACCACGCTGATGGAATACTGAGAACAATGGGGAAAGTGGACCGCGATGCCGCGCGGATCATTAGCGTCCGCCGCGACCGACGCCGCGTGGAATGGAAACTGCTTGTTTACCCGCGTTCTTGTAAACAACACGTTTAGCGAGGTTCTGTTGTGAATTATTTAAGGTTTTATGTAATAGGTCCTGTTTTAGAGTATAGTAATCCTCTTTCCACAGTTGTTGTTTGTTGTCCTGTGGATTTAAGGGCTATTTTCCAATCAGACTTTACCTAGCGCACTCGCCCTAGCAACAGCTCGACTCCGATGAGCTGCAATTCAAACTTTAGTATGGTTAATATTGACAGCTTGTGGTTGTGTACGGAGTGGCGCTCATGATATAAGAACATGAGTCTAAGTGTAAACTTGGATTTGAATAAAAAATATTAGTCAAATAAGTAAAATTATTTGTTGTCCAAGTGAATAAATAGGTTATAACAGTGACGTTTTGGTTGCCATTTTAGTTCAGATTTTGAACGAATAGTTTATATGGACGTTCGTGTCTATAAAATATACGTCAATATGTGAACAAAATTTGCGATATCCTATTTATAAATGGACTGACAGCATCGATCATCAAACGACGTAATAAAAACAACTTGCAAATTGAAACATCACGATTATTATCGTCACTTATCGTTATATTAAAAATCGATTAAATAATTATCACTTTGATAAACGTGTTCGTATGACAGTAGCAGCCAATTTAGCGATAAAATAAAAGTTACAATATTAAAGGTGTGTTCCACAAGCTTCAAGCAAATTTTATTTGACAATTATCGTATTAAGCAGCTAATGTAGATAATACTCATTTCATTACCATAGAGCATAAATTAGTGTGATGTTTGTATTTGATTGGCTTATACATTGATATAAGTAGCATTTACCTACAAATTGTGAAATAGGCCCTAAAATAATGATTTCTTATGTTCACGCGAATGTTAGACATTGAAATGAAATTTTACAGATTTTAACGCAGTTTTTTATATTATAATTTTCTTCCGACGTTTCGAAGATGTTGACTGACGTGTTGGTAAAGTCAAAGTCACAATATTTACCTTCATCTCGTGTTTCCAGTTTCATCGAACTTCACCGCTAGTCATTACATGCCTGAGGATTCTGGCTTACAAGAGTTGCAGCATCAGAAGTAGCTGGACAGTCTCTCCTCAATGAAACGCGTATTTGAAATAGTACTAAGGCGAAGTAGAATTGCTGTTATTAGCTCAGGTTATTAGTACTCGTGACAGATGTCTTAGTACACGAGTGATAATTGTAACGTCTCGTCAGCGGTAATGAGATATAATACCGACATTCAAATTAACGTGTACGCTTCAAAAACAATATGGCGTAGATACGACTAGTTGAGTACGAGATACGACCTTGAGTTAACAAGCAATTACTGTCTCAAGTGTTATACATAACAGATCACTGTGCTACATTACTGCTTGATTATGGAATTAGACGGTGCCTACCTGTGTATAGATCAACTATTTACATATCCATACTTTCTTACAAATAAAAAAATGTACCCCGTATATTCGTCTGTCTGAACGAGATAAACTCAAAAACCATCGTATGGATTTCGATTAAAATTGGTATAGAGATAGTTTGAGATCCTGGGAAGGACTTAAGCTACTTTTTACCGGGAAAATATATAGCAGGAGTTTTCACATGATATGCGAGCAAAAGCTAGTGTATAATAAATCTCTTTGGGTAGTCTGAGATCGCTTTGAGTCGTAAACAATACAGTTTGGAATATGAGAGCAATAACGATTTAAACTCATTATAGAGAATGGGGAAGCTAGAGATACACTTGAGAGGCCATGCGAAACGACACCGACGCATAGGAATAACCGTGCAGTGAGACTGCGCGTACGCACCCAAATAAAGTGCGGTTTTAAACTACAACATATTACAGTACACTCAACTATTAAGCACTTAATATGTTTTGCTATAAGAGTACGCTCTCAAGTTGACAACTCTGATATAAGAGACTGCATGGGTGCTACCCATATCCTATTGTTATAATGTAATCCTTGAAAAATAAAAACACAAGCAACTAACATACGCTCAATACCCCGAGCACGAATTTACTCGCTATCGTATAGTTATCGCAAGAGTTTCGTCTTACCGCCATCATTGCATATTATAAGACAAAGTCCCGCTTATTGTTTGTCTATATGTTATCGATTTTTTTTAAATCTACTGAAGGGATTTTTATAAAATTTGGTATGGAGATAGTTTAAGACCTTGGGAAAGTTACAGGCTAATTTCTATCCCGAGAAAATATATAGCGGGACTTATATCCCGGAAAACTCCTTCACGCGGGCTAAAGTTATGCAACAATGATGTATGACGGGATTGTTCCTCTTAAAAAGTTCTACAAAAATATATCATAAAACAAAGTCCCCCGCTGCATTTGTCTGCCTGAACGTGTTAAACTCAACAACTACCCAACGTATTAAGATGAAATTTGGTATTGAGACAGTTTGAGACCCTGGGAAGAACATAGGCTCCCGGGAAAATATATAGCGTGACTTTTATAACGGAAAACTTTAGCCCGAAAAACTTTATAACGCGGGCGGAGCCGCGGGCAAAAGCTAGTTTACTTATAAACCTATTGACGTCTTCCTTCCCTTTTTTCTTACGATACAGGCGATAAACGCAATATGTAAATCCCTTTGAATGAAACTGTCGAATCATCGTACACAAAACCTATACCATCAAACCTATCGCATTTGATGACACAATAACTATAAAGACGACGTGAACAAAAAGTTAAAATTCTGTTAATCATTCGAACTGCCTGTCTGACGTTCGCGGTGGCACAGTTGTATTGTACGACTGCAGTGCTGACGTCTCGGGTTCGATCCCTGGGTCGAGCAAAATCATATTGGATGTTCTACTCAGTATTTGCCTTATCACGGTACGACTGCAATGTTGTCTCGGGTTCGATCCCTGGGTCGAGCAAAATCATATTGGATGTTCTACTCAGTATTTGCCTTGATGGCGGAATTTGTGTCCGATATGGCGATAGGCTCGCCTCCTATTGCGTCATGCGACGGAATACACACAGCGGAGAGTGCACCAATTGCGCCCCTGCGTACCCTTCGGAGATAAAGGCGTGAGTGCAGGTGTGTGTTATTGACACATTACTCACACTTATACAAAGAGGTACATTTCGTAAGTTTGGATGTAGGAGGTATGAAACCACTTAGGCAACCCATTTTGTATTTTTTTTCACACCAATTGAAGGCAAATGGTATGTTAAAAATTAACATTAAAATCAACTTAATTTGTGCGTAATTATCCTTTGAACTAAGTGTTGTTTAACATATAACCTTTTGACTTTATTATTGAACGCTTTAGAAGACATTCTATTAAGAACAAAGGACTCGCTTGTTTGCATAAAGTTTAAATTCGAACAATTATTTTATTGTGATAATGCAATTTGTGAAATTCAAATAAACTGCGTGCTTAGAACAGCAGTGGTGAAGGGTCCATATAACCACTTAAAGCATCTCAACGTTTGCCGGTAAACATGACAGCTACATGACATTACGCGTGTCACGGAAAAATAACCTTATTATGTAGTATATAAGGTTACATTCCTGTGACACACGTAATGTCATGTAGCTGTCATGTTTGCCGGCAAACGTTGAGATGCTTCACGGGCCGATTCCTGGCGGCTTCCCTTTTTGTGTCTTATGTAAAATCTAATTATCATTAGAACGATTTGCAGACTGCATTTATGCGTGTTAGTACCCTATATTAGTCAGGTTCCTTTTTGTTTAATTGCACCCCTCGTCACTTTAAAACAGTCAACGAAATCACTACACACCTAAACCTTCTCAAATAATAATTGATTTCTAGAAAGTTCACGACTGAACGATACGTAAATCAGCATTCTTCCACCAGAACAATCGAAGATAAACTCAGCCCGCCAACGACAATACATCGCCCCAGTAACTGGCGAGTTGAGTCCGTGCCAAGCGGTATATGGGCCGATGAGATGTGGTGAGCCACTGGCCCACATCTCGAGATGGCCGCCCGACCTTTGCGACACAAAGCAACGTTGATGCCCCGGCTTGAAAGAGCAAAACTTGCATCTTGAAATGTATGTGGGCTTGTGAAAAGAGATTTCATTTAGTATATGTACTTTTGAGAATATGACCTCCTAGCGTGGTTAAAACAGTGAAGTAAATTATTTTGTATGGAAATTTATCACAAATCAAATTTATTATCCTCACCATCATGCCATTGGAAGTCCACTGCTGAACATTGGCCTCTCCTAACCAGTTGTATATTGCATGTTACAAGTTAATACACTACTGATTGACTATTGATACTAAATAGTTCACGTCCTGGATTATCATTGAACTGCTATTTTTCCCGGTAAAGTGTATAGTTGGCATTTAAGTTATGAAGTGACTTTCACGCGAGAGGCACAGCGAGCAAACGAATACAAAAATAATGTTTAACAAATCTTTTATAAGTCAATAAATGTGCGTGCATGATTATGTATAATATATTCAAAAATAAATGTGATGGCACACCGGAAGCCAAGAATATTATGATTGCAAATTTTCAAAATCTAATTTTAATTAATTTATTCATATCAGACAACAAAATCCATATTCCTTAGGCTAGGTAAATAAAAATACAAAAATGAAAAAACAGACCACAAATTGAAATAAGGTCAACAGGCTTTAAACCGGCTATGTGGGCGACTTTTTGAAATTATAGGCATTCTAATCGAAGCACCGGACTTATCGTATAGATATAAGCGCCGAATATTTCCCTATTTACCAATACTTCCATGAAAGCTGTCTTTCACTTAAAACGCCCGTAATTGCAGACGGATTTGCCCCCGTAGACGGTATAGTACCCTACGACCTTACTTATGATAATTCCAGTGGGAGAATCACTAACCGACCAATGGCATTGTTTAATTGATTAACTTCTCCAGGATATATTTTTTTATAGGAGAGTCAAAATTATCCGTTACAGTCTGCAGGATGTTTGCATATGTTCGTGTCTCAAATAAATATTAAAAGAGAATATGTTTCTGTATATTATCGTTTTCTTAGCAAACAAAATATATTGGTAGGTCTTTGTAAACGTAGCTTTTAACATCATTAGCATAGTCCTGTCACATATAGCACCCAACATACTGCACCGCAAGGAAATCGTCGTCGTTGTGTTTACACTTAGTTTTAAATTTATCATTTTTTTATATTTAATTTTCTTTATCAATTTCGCTTGCGGCTTTGCACGCACAGGTATACTAAGAAGGTACCTACACTAATAAATAATGCAGTTTTCTGTATAATTAAATACTAGGTTTTTTGCTCGCAGTTCTACACGCGTTGATGCCCATTTCCAATATAATTAGTAGTTGATAGAACTCATAAGTAATGCTGCTTTCTTTTAACTTCCTATTAGTAAAATAATTTAAAAACAAGTAAGTATTTTTTAAGTGGTTTCTTTACATAAAATAATTATATTTAGAAATATCAGAATTGGTGCAGCAATTCCAGAGATAAGCGAGTTCAAACAAAAAAGTTTTATTAATGTTCTTACATATGAAAATATAAAATAATGTACTAACGCACGTCCACCATGATAATGTATTTAAACACATAAGCCATTCAAGAGGCGTATGTATGTACGTAACGCTTCATGTAAAATGCATACATTTTCCGACAATCATATTAAATGTCGAAGTTTACAGTCCGCGGTTTGGTGTTTTTAAAAGATTCCCGTAATATTTATTTTATATTTGCAATGAGCATTTTATGAATAACATTTTTGTTTATATGAAAGTATTGTTTGTTATTATAGGTGTATATAAAAATATTTATATTCATTATAAAAATATAAAAAAAAGAACAGGATCTTGTTGAATGAAATTGTATGATTGATGTGTGCTCGATACGGCCATAAATTGCCAATATAGGCTAAGTAAGTGATGGGTACACTGGCTACACCTCTTAACCCATCGTGGATAAACGCGCAACTTATGGTATAATAAAGTCAAATAAACAAATCTTCTAAGTCATCTAAGAAACCATACAGCGATAAGCGGTGTAACTTCCGTGTTTAAATTCGAGCAACCAAAATACACATAGATCTACGTAACATCTCTAAAGTAATTTTAACATCTGCGCTACACAGCCACTGAATATGGCAACTGCACACAATGGTACAAAACAGAATCCCAACACCGAACAGTCGACATTGAAAACAAGCTCTCGTACGAGCAACTGATGCAATATTCATGCGAGGCGCTAGACGGAATACATTAGTCGAAAGCAAGCGACGCGACGGAAAAGGCACTACGGTGTCAAACACGCGGGCGATCTTGCAAACACGCGGTGTGGGATTAAATTGTAACTAAAATATATATGACTATAATATCCACGGAAAGGAGTAAGTTATTTTGGTGTATAAATTAGAGCTGTAATAAGGCGAAGACATTGTAAATTTTGCGTTGATCGAATGACTTGAATTTAAATTTGGAATGTCATAAATCGAGCAAACGTGTGTAAATTCGAATAACTCTTGGCTAAGTATAGCTTAGTTGTTATAGTTTGTAATCTGCGCATGAGTATAAAAAAAACTCACCAACGCGAGTTGAGGTAAAGCTTAACTATTGGCCTGCAACTGACTTAAGTTAATAGCTCTTTCATTACTATTCATTTATTTTACAGGATTCGTTTACGGGTACCAACAATTCGTTAACATAAAATTTACAAGACGACTTGATAATATTCTTTTCTAAATGAACCCATGTACTTTTGCATAAAAGCAAATATTTTTTGTGCTGTTAAATGATTGTTAAAGTAACTACTTATCAAACATACTTCTCTATGTACCAAAAGTCAGTATCATGGTGACAAAAAAATATGTATCATCGGCCTTTGAACATACGATTTAAAATCCAGACGAATATGTAAATTGCATTCCAATTTTGTGTAATTCAATCCACACATCCAATATCCTAAAAACACGCGTTCCCGATACAGTTCCCAAAATACATTACCCTATTGAATGTATTACCAATAACTTCTCAAACTTCTCAATAAACATAACAAAACCCAAAAAATACCGGAAGATTAAATCTCAAAGCAACAAGCATTTTCACCTCGTGAAAAAACGAAATAATCCCAAAATACGTGATTTATAGCCTCAACGGCTTCTGATGTATCAATATTTGATGGCGAAAAAACAATTCGTTGAAGATGAATAAATCACATACTTGCAATGTGCTTCTATTACGAACCAGTTCCTTCTGTTCGTTTTATGTATGAGAAGAAATTTATTAGATTTAGGTTTATTGATTATAAAAACGTGGATGCCAGCGGGGTTAACGTCAGAGAGGAGGCTGGTAGTTAAAACTGAACCAGATTTCTTCCTATAAAGATAGATTATAGATAGATAGATAGAAGATTCCGATATAATTTTGGAGTGGGATAACTTGGAAGATTTACCAGAGCAAAATTATATTGGAGATGTGAAGTGCAGTGTAGTGCAAACATGACATTGAACAATACATACTGCTTCCTGAAGTTAAACATATTTGCAAGTCTTCGCTACCGTTCTATTTAATTAATTTCGTTACAGGTTAAGCCTAATTAGTGTTCTCAGGGACTCGGCGAGCTTCACTGCACGGTGTAATAATACGTGCTGTCGATCTGAGCTTACAGGAGTTGTGGGTGTGAAGGGCGGGAAAGTCTCGTGCTTTCTGAGTCTTGGCTAGAATGTCCTCAGAAATAGAACAGGATAGCTCACTTGTAGAAATACACAAAGAGAAACCTGACCAGTCGTCCTCATCATCAACCACAGGGAAGAAAATATAAAAAATAAGGCGCTAAAAATAAAGAAATAAAAAAATATCCCTTGTCCTGGATAGGGGGACCAGAAAAAAAAAAAAAAACCACAGGGAAGCACACAATCACACTGCTGAACATAGGCTTTCTCTAAAAAAAGCTAAATTGATCTTTTAGATGTTTCATGCATTCAGCGTTTTCCTTCATTCTCGCATACTTAATTATAGCGTATAATTAAAATCGGACAATCAATCAGTTATAACAAAAACCCAAACCGAATCACCAACGTAACCTCGTCAATGCTCCAAGTTACACTCTATAACAGTGATCCTTGAGCTCAGTTTAGACTGACAAATTCTCTCAGAAATAATTTCTCGAGAACTTCTAGATGCGTTTACACTTATGGCTGCAGTAACTCTACACCTGGAAATCGCCGCAAGTTCTGCAAGCCTCAAAATTTGCAGTAGTCACCTTCCCATCATTATGTACACGGTGCAAAACGCTTGCGGAAGTCAACTGCAAGTTTTCTTGCTAATCAAACTTGTTTCAATATAGAACCATTCCCACCTTTAGATTAAATAAACGGCGTGCGGCGTCCGACTGGGTAATGATCGCGGGCGTCTGCTGAGCGTCTAAACACGTCGGAGTTATGATGTACGGGCATTACGCGAACTATGTTAGATTGATTTGTTGATGTTGAGTGCTCTGCGTCTGCTGGTGCATTTAATACGAGCGTTTGAAGGTCCCTACTATCTATACTATATACGTATATAGGATTCTTAATACTGACTAACGGACTGAGACGTCTACAGCGATGGCTCCCACACAGGATTCACTTATTCAATGTAGCATCGGTACGTGAAAACTGAGCAGGGTATTGCAAAACATCCAAAACTCATTGCTTGTATTAAAGGTTGATAATGTTTTTAAGTTACGGTGTTTATGGTGATATGTGGTGTTAATGATATACCGCCGGATTTCCCTCTCTTCTTGTTGGATAGAGATATTCTTTAAAAGGATATTTTGAAGCTAACTGATTCGACTGAAATTGTACATGTTAAACTATGTTTTGAGGAATAAAATTTTACAGATGTGTTTTTTATATTCAGTATTACACGCCTCAATTCGAATAAATTATTGATTCCTTCCTAAAGGAATTTCGGCCACGGCGGCCCTCAACGGAGATTAGCCAAGTACGCAGGAGATATTATGTGCATAAGTGTGTGCGCAATACACAGGTGCACTCTCTGCTCCTTCACTCCCATAGTCCGATGAGACGACAATCCAACATGCCGAGGAGATCAGTCGCAGGACCATGGGCCATGACCTTACGCCACTAAGGCATATCAAATATTCCCGTAGTGTTCCTGAAGTACAAATTGATTGCACTAAGGTTCAAGCTATATTCACTCAAGAGGAAAATATAATGATGAATCACAAGCAGTTAATGGAAGTGATGTGAATAATAGCTAAAACAGGAACAATGAGAAGTATTCAAGAAGGATTTAGTGTGCACTGTTTTTGACCGCATTTTAGTAACTAATGACGTAATATTAACGAAGGAAGTAACGTTAATTCATATCTCAAACATTTATAGTTATAATAATTATAACAATTATTAAAACTAATTAAACAATTGCCTATTAAGGATCATAATGGAATGTATTATTTATAAATAACCTTAAAATATACAATTAATATTTAAATTATCATAAAAATTGCAATTAACAAATCCCAAATTACATATTTCATAATTCACGCTATAATTAAATGAATAATAATAAAACCAACAGTGTTAATAATTAGCTTATAAAAATATTATTATTTTTAAGTAATAAAACACAAAGCGGCTCAAGGTTTCCAGATTTAAATCTAACATTGAAATTAAAATAACTTTATGAAATCGAGGACACGTCGACGTTCCGAAGGTGAGTGACCGGCTCGGCTCTCGGAACCGCGCTTTGAAATATGCGAAATACTTAAATTGTTCACATTGATAAAATTTATGGTTGGAAACAAATTTATTTGAGTGTAGAGTGAAATTTTAAAAGTTTATACATAATACGCATAAAGCCAACCCTTTTTTGACGAGTACTATTTTATCATTAACCCTCTCCTGATTAGAAAGGACCATTTGCCTAAGTCTAGGTGACGTAAAATATTTAAAATACAATATCATATAATATTTTTACATTTATAAAGGTTTAATGCTAAGAAAATAACAAAGAAAACTAACATCTTTTGACAGTAAAGCCCTCCCGGATAATAAGTTTCGTGTTAGTTTTAGAAATAAAAGGAAGTTAGACATGTTATTCCAGAGCTCGGTAAATATTTGTATTTGAAGTGATAGGATATTTGCTTCCAGCGATCACCGTACCAGGTGGAAAATCCGCCATAGTAGCCCACGTGTGTCGCATTCCGGTATTAATATATGTATATCTAAACTGGCCATGTTTATTGTCCACTTCCCTCCATAGCAAATATAAATAATATCAGCCCTGTATTATATACTTGCCCACTGCTGAGCACGGGCCTCCTTTACAACTGAGAAGGATTAGGCCTTAGTCCACCACGCTGGCCTAGTGCGGATTGGTAGACTTCACACACCTTCGAAATTCCTATAGAGAACTTCTCAGATGTGCAGGTTTCCTCACGATGTTGTCCTTCACCGTTAAAGCGAACGATAATTTCACAAAGAATACACACATGATTTTAGAAAAGTCAGAGGTGTGTGCCTTTGGGATTTGAACCCGCGGACATTCGTCTTGGCAGTCCGTTCCACACCCAACTAGGCTATCGCCGCCATAGCAAAGTGAGAGACAATATAGTGAACTAAAGAAGCATTCCTACAGATACAGACAAAAATTCCAAAATACAATATCGAAATTGGCGAATAATAAATGCATTTGGTTATACAAGAACCGCGAGTCGCGCCCGGAACGGTCCAAACTAGACAATTTGAATTTCATATTGTCTGCCGGCGACGCTGGCGGTGCGGCGTAACCGTCCGCGCAATATCCGTATATTTGATTTCGGATTGATTTGGAACGAAGTTATCTTCGTAATGGCGCGTTGGTTTGCGCTATTTCATTTTAAACGGCAAATTCACGGCAGTATGTTGTTGAGATTACCAAAGAAAACATTTACACTAAAAGAACGTTTTTATAATAACATTAACAGAGTTGTAAATCCCGATTCCTCGCCTAAACATTATAGGACAGATTTCATAAGTATTAAATTACTACAAACCAATGATCCATACGTGACACAATTACTTGCACATAATATTGTAATATTCGACTGTCTGGGATTGAATCTGTAAGCTCTATTTTTACATCGCTGATCGTCCTACGTCATGGGACGTCAGTCAATAAATCAATTTATTAAAATCATAATATGTTTACCAACTTCTCAGCAACACATCAATACGCCAACACAATTTATTAACGCAAACCATAACTCACACGTTTTCATTAACGCAAACCACATCCTCAGTAGTTTATCAGGTAATTGTACGTGCAAAACGCAAACGCGTTACGTTATGTCAACATTTGATAATATATTGCAAACTACGTAAATTTACGTTTCACGGTAACAAATTGTGATTCGTGTTTGGAATATATAACTGGATTAAACTCGTACGTTTTAGTTTAAAGTAATGGCTATGTAATAACATGATGTAGTCATGTTTATAATCTGATTTGAATATTATGCGTGTTTTTTAGTCTTTTTACCAGAAAACATAAATTGCATTTTAAATTTAAATCTAGTTTGACATGTTCTTATTTTGGAAAAATGCGTCTATGAATACTATCTTAGAAGCACTTGAAAATATTATACTTCAAGGGCACTTAGCTGAAGGGAAACAAAAACATATTATACGAGGTCATTTGGACATTGCATTACTTAAAAGAACCACATATTCCTCTTTATTTTTAATATCATTGTGCCAAAAAGTCTTTTACAAATAACGAATAGTTGCGCCAAAAATGACGGTTTTAGCTTTCTGATTTATTTCTCGTTTTGTATTCTAGTGCGAATATCGTGTGTGTAAGTGTATTTCTAACTGAAATTATGATGTTGCCGCTCCGACAAATACTCTTCCTGTAGTAGTGGCCTTAGGGCATGTAAAATTAAAATTAATTTTTATGCATATTCAATTTCTTCAAAACATTTTTTTTTTATTTTACACCTATGGTTAGAATACCTTATGGCAGTGTTGTTTTCAAGAAGACATTAGACAAGTATATGGTTTCAATAATTAACGCCTTCTCAAAATGTCTCTATAACCTACTAATTACATTTTTAGCGATTTTTCCTAATAATACGTAGAAAATATTTTCTCTTGGACTATTAAAAGTTATATCTTATGTAGAATTCTATAGCCAGTAAAAAAGCGTCTTGACAGATGGACGGACGGA
>NC_051129.1:2874205-2936812 GCF_014839805.1 Manduca sexta
AAACTATTTTCTACTCAAACTAATGTTTCCCATCTTAGAATATATACCTGCCTTTAAGTGAAAAAGTCACAATGAATTGTGTATTGCTCAATACAAACTTTTCCTCTATAACATTTAATATTCCACAAAAACTGCTCATAAATTATAATCAGCCTGATCAAAAGTAAAAGAACCACTTCTACGGCAATAACTAGCAAATAAGGGTAAACGGTTGCATAAGCTTATTAATTATGCAGTAAATATATCCACAAAACTGTGTTTTAATTAACATTCCATATTGAATTGTCCGAATTAAAAAATAGGGTGACTGCCAGGACTGGATTAAGTGTGAAGCAATGGGTGTAGGGGCCCTTTGAGAAATGTAGTTACGCTGATGTTAAAATAAAACTAGTTTACGGATTCTATCGTGGATTTTAGATTATAATTTTCCCCCGACGATTCGAAGACTGTAGCCTTTGTGGCACGGGGCGATGATTAAGTTGAGCTGAGGAGTTTGATATAGGTAGAGATGATTTAAAGGGTGGAATAATGATATCATTATGATCGTTTTTACGAGTAAATCTTTGCTATCATTGAAAATGGTTCACAGAAATTTATACTTGCTGAATAGTTAATTCGATACCTATACTATATCTCTCAACCTCTTTGGGGCGTTTTATAGGGGCTCGGTGACTTGGCCCTTGATGGAGTGGAATGGAGTCCAGATAAAGCGTTGACTGACGAGAGAAGATATAGCATTATATGTAGCGTGGGTATTTTATCATGAGTTCACGATAAATGTTCCAGACAGACACAATGTAACGTCTACCCTTCGACCTGATTTTAAGACTTATTTTCCAATTATTTAACATCTTAATCTGGCCCTGATCAAATTAAATAGACAAGTCCATGTCCATTACTGGAGCATTCACTATAACTAGTTTAAGAAGAATCTCTGCCATTGTAACCTCCATGCCAAGCCAGCTGTTAAGGTATTGTTTGGATTATGATGTGGGTTTATGGGTAACCCAAATTATAACCATGTAAACACCTTTGCTTATAATAGAGGTGAGTATGGATAGTGTTTTTGAAAAACATTTTATTTTAGGTATATTTTTGTATATCAAGGAATTTATTACCAATTTGCACTGAGTGAGCATGGAACAACGAGGTTAATAGAGCCCGTATTGCTCGTAGATGAAAATCGACATAAAAATCTAAATGCAAGGAAATATATTCACAAGGTTTATGCCGCAAAATGATTTACTGTTCTTTAAACTGGCTGTGGTTTAAGTACCGGTTAGGGTTGTCACGAATTTTATAATTTCGTGATATATTTTTCGTATTAAACCCCGCAGTCAACACTGGAAGTAACTTGTGAATGGGATGCTGGAATCCCCCGGCTTAGTCACTGCAGAGGCCTGTAGGAGTATTGGGAGGGGATATCTCGGAAAAGAAAGTGTGGGGGAAGGAAAAGGAACCCTCTTAGGATGGGCGGCGAGGAGAAGACCAGGAAATGTTCGCGAGCCCTCCTAGGCCTCAATCTGTAGTTACAAATATGAGGCACACTGGACTGTGTGTCCAGGGCCGCGTCAAATGTCCTTCTATGCATGGGCGTGCCTTTGGTGCGACGACCGAGCGCACAAAAATTGGATATTTTAACAAATATGAATGTGGCACATTGACAGAGGTCTCGAGTTGTCTTACAAAGTAAAATATTTGTATGCCTTATTTGTCTCTTGTGTAGATAGCATGGATAATCTTTAATTCATCTGGATTATGTTATGTTTTTTGTAGTTTTCTTCTTTTTATCATTTTACCTATTTCTAAAATTTCGACTCAATTGTTGAGGTTTAGAGGTAACCCTAGTCTGAACACAATGCCTAGCTATCGCCGACGCGGAAACGAAACACATGTATTTAAAATTACAGCCCCATTAGCATCAGCGTGTTGTAGAGACCCATTCATATAACTTACAAGTGAACACGTTTTGTTCTCTTGCTAAATAAATATTATAATAAAAGATATTTTCGTTTAAAATCTTGTAGTGTAAGAGTATCTGTCCCAAATCTTGTCATCATCATCATCCTAAGGTTGCAGTCCACTGCTGGACATAGGCCTATCCGAGGTACGCCGGTCTGCTGCTTTATGCATCTAGTTCCTGCCGGTCCTCTTGTGCGAGTTATCCGCCATCTAGCTAGATGACGTCCCTCCCAAACTCAAATCTTGTATTGTATATAAAAAAAGTGTGAGGTTTCGACTTGCCAATAAATTGTAGTCACAGTATTGTCTAACACATCAAATAACTAATTTTGGCAGTTTAAATATTGAGGAACCATTTTGTCTTCTTCCTGTTATATCCCACTCTGATAAAATGGCGTACTGAAATTTGAATCATGTTGCAGGATAGATTTACTTTTGTTTTCTGCTTACAACAACATTTCTCTCTGGAAGACCCAGGCCTAGACGGTTCCTAGAAAACGTAAAATTTTGAAATTAAACTAATTTTCCGGATTTTATCGCGGTTTTTTCTTTTTTATTTTTCTCCCGACGTTTCGAAGACTTTGCAGCCTTCATGGTCACGGGGGGGACTGAGGTGTTGTTCATCTGCAAAGTCAAAGTTACAATATCTACCTACATTTTACAATTATACAACTTTTTAAAATTTTAGCTGTTGGTGGTCCGATCCGATCATAAAATTTTGCCCAACTCAAAATTCAAACTCAGGACCTCTGGATCCACAGTCCACGCTTCTAGACCAAGGTAAATATTATAGAACCATTTCTAAAATATGTAAATCGTTATCGGGTCCCACTAGGTCTCTGAGATATTTCACACATTCCACATAGCGTGTGCTTTGGAACCATTGTTATTAATTGTTTAACGAGATTTGAGCAGTAATGCTTGGTGAGAATTACACACTGACTTAGTTTTAGTTAGTTTATTCTTGTGTAAATAAGGACTATTTCGAAATCGATATTCTGAAGGGTAAACATTAGAAGTAGGTTTATATTATAAATTCGCATTGGGTTTAGGAAGCAAATTTTATTTCTTATTTAAAAACTTTGTTATTATCGGTTTAGCCACTGATATATTATGATCAATAGGGACCGTCCGATGCTTGATTTTGTACATTATTCTATATTTAATAGCTAATAATACGAAAAAGAAGCACTCCTGCGCAAACTGCATCAAAATTAGTTAAAAAATGAGCCAGTAATTTATATTTCAAATATTGTAATGTGTAGAAGTAGGCGCGTTGTAGAGATATCGCTTCATCTCTTTCTTTTGAATGCGTCGTAATTCTCGATGACGTCAAATGTGGGTACTGCGTCTCATTTCAGTTTCTTGTTATTTACCCCTTCCACCGAAATTCAAAGACATGTAACTTGTTGATTTTATACCGGATTTTAATAGTTCCTTCTGTGTTATAATTTATATAACGTAAATATTTGATAATAGTAAAGCACAAATATGAGTCCGGCGCCCTATTGTATATCTATAAATTATTTTATTTCGTCATTGTCATTGGCATTGAGAATCCAAAATTCTTTCCTTTGACCCCACATCACCCTAAAATCAGCAACCGTTAAAACAGGCACCACTCCTGCGCACTCGCATTTAACACTACAAACATATGTAGCAGGTAAACTCGTTGTTAACCGCACATTATTGTAATAACAGTTGGAGCCGTGTCAATCGCGCCGCCGCACCGTGTAATGTATGTGATGGGATAATACCGTTATTTTGTCACACCGTGTGGCGCTGTTTGAAGGAGATCGCGATTTAATTCTAAACCAAAGCCTTTAATTTTTTCCTTTTAATTTTATCCGTGGTGCTTTATAGCTAGCTTTGTTGTAAAGGTCCCTATCCTTGAAGTTAAAACGCCTGCTTAGTTCATTATTTTGTCTCCCGCATTGCTATGGAGGGAAGTGGACAATTAATGATTCCAACTCCTCCCTATCTTTCTATTTGATTAATTTCGTTTGCGGGATAATGACATATTAGGTTTTCCTGAGACTCGCCAAGCTTCACCGCTCGGTGTCATAAAATGCGTGCCACTGCTGATCCTGGCTTACAGGAGTTGTAGTGGTGGGTGTGAGGGTAAGAAAGTCTCTAAACCAAAACCTTAACTATAATTACTTAAGAGAATAGTAGTATGAGATTTTGTTTTTTAATTTTATCTTTTCCGTTGATTCAATAAAGGGTTGTGTGTTTTACTAATTGGGTTGTCAAGAGCTGGGCAGCGAGTTTATGCTATTTGATATGTAGCTTTTAAATGGGGGAAGTTGGGAGGGAGTTGGTTTTGAGGAAGGGGAGAATGGTGGATAGGATCCTTTTTTTTTGTTGAGCGAAGATGGGAAGGTAAATGTTCGCGAGCCCTATAGACTGGCAAATGTCTAGTACATGGGCGTGTATTTGATGTGGAGACCAAACGTACAAGAATTGCTCCGGGGGGAATTGTAAAGTTAGAAATATTTGTAAAGAATGACCACTGAAAATACTGGACCAATTTTTCTAAATAGGAAGTTACGTTATCTGTGAATCTTATTTTATTCTGGGAAGGGACATTAACGAGGGAAACTACGTGCAAAATCAATTATGTTTTATTTCAAGTTTAGGTCACTAGGTATAGTTAATATCATACACTAATAGGTATTGATGTAGCAGTCTTCAGCCTCACGTACTTTAATACAA
This sequence comes from Manduca sexta, assembly GCF_014839805.1. Taxonomy (NCBI): domain Eukaryota; kingdom Metazoa; phylum Arthropoda; class Insecta; order Lepidoptera; family Sphingidae; genus Manduca; species Manduca sexta. The sequence goes on from NC_051129.1 coordinate 2,878,883, forward strand.
GAATATCTGAATTCTCTAATTCTCAATATGTTGGGTGATGTTTCTACTGTTTAAGGGCGGTCGTATCGCTTACCATCAGGCGAATGGCAAGCTCGTCTCGTCATTCAAATCAATAACAAAAAAAAATACTGCACCAAGTTCAATTTGATAACGTTAAATGAACCTTTGATAGTGTTTAAAATAACGCTATCTCCTATCAAATAAGACACAAATAGAGCCTAGTTAAGATCAGTTGACTTACGGTAAGCGTCATTGTATGATAAACAAATCGACGCGGCACGAGATTGCATCGATTGTCTATTACTTATTTTATTTACCAGCTTAACAGCTTCATCATTATGATTTTTTTTATGTTTATGCGAATGTTGGACATTGGAAGAAAACTATTTAATGGATTTTATCGTGGTACTCCTACTAATAATAAATGCGAAAGTTTTTGAGGATGGATGTATGCATGTATGGATGCATATTATATATGTATGCACATATGTTTGTTCTACTTTCACGAAAAAGCTACTGAACTGATTTGGATGAAACTTTACAGTAATATTGTTTATACATGAGAATAACATATGGGCTACAATTTATAATAATTTTGTGTAATTTGGTCATGATATAACGATACATAACAAGTAAGTTGGAAAAAATCTATCCCGGAAAACTCCTTCACGCGGGCGAAGCCGCGAGCAAAAGCTAGTTATATATAATTGTAAAATGTAGGTTTGTAATTTTGACTTTTCGGAAGATCAACACCACAGCTTCGCGAGCATTAAGGCTGCAAAATTTTCGAAACATCAGGGGAAAATTATAATATAAAGAACCGCGCGAAGAGTCGTAAAATAATTTTATTTCAGTGTAATCGTTGCCATCTCTGTGTATGTCCAGTAAGTTTTATTGTTGGGCAATGAATTAGAAAAGATTGACATGTTTCTTAGTGCTAATGATGGATATCCGATTATTTGTGGATGTTTAGACGTTTCGATAGAAATAAATACAGAAACCCGTGAATGGTTTGGAAGGAAATAGGAATTAGCATGATTAATCTATCATTGATGTATTCATAAAATTCTTGGTACTGACTGAATGATACAGTAATTGACTGACGGACAGACAAGCATATTTTAAACCTATAGTTTTAGAAACATATAGTTTTACAGTTCCTAACGCAGTGACGATAAGAGTTTTGGAAAGTCATCCCTAAATCTCAATGCTAATTTTGTAAACGTCGCATTTCTTAGACCTTCAGAGTTTTGCACAGAACGGTACAAAACCCACGCTATAATGTAATTCTAGCGGATATGTTTAACAAACTTGGTTTCTCATGTACTACGTTTTTGCAACATTTCTAGAAGGGTTATTTATATAAGCGTTCTTTTAGACGTCCCCGGCAGTGACCCTACCGCACCTGATGATAAGTGAAGTGGGGTCCAATAGAATGTCGACCGATGAGAGATGATTACCCCTCGACAGTCGAAGCAATTATGCCGGCCTGTTGGAATCGAATATACACAGGCTGATCCCGGAACGCAACGGTTTTAACACCTTGTGTATGGTGGTCGCTATACGGGCGAATATAAAATATATCCTACCACCAGCAGGTGTAACGTCAATCTCACTTAGAAGTAGAATAAAGTTTGGTAGAAGAAAAAATCACAAGTATCTACATAAAACAAAGATGTTACCTATACTATATGGACAAGGTTTAGCAATTCTAAACATCCTGGTTTGCGTTACAGCATTTAATTATAGACTATTTGGGTAAGATATTAAAAGTTTAGATGCATTTGTTTTTTTACCAAATGCAGGTTTTTCGTTACCAAGTTTTTTGGGTAGATCACGATCAATCAATTGTTGTTGATATCCTACTAGTAATATGTTAATATGAATATTTATAGTATGCTTATTAGTTGACTAGCATGCGGCTCGGCCCGCATGAATTTTTTTTTACATATTTACTCGGGATAAAAGTAGCCTATAGCACTAATAGGAAGCTAGATTACTGCTTTTTATTTGTGAAAATATTTCAAAACTGGTGTAGCGTATCTTGAAATTAGCGCGTTCATACAAACAAACTATTCAACTTTATATATTAGTATAGACATTTTTTGTGTACATCACGATCTATAATTTTTGTTGATATCCTATTAGTAATATTTTAATGTTGATATCAAAATTATCATTATTAGAACATATGGCATTAGCTAAGATGTAAGCTGTTTGTGTGATAAAATGCATGCAAACCGGTTCACCAGTTTCTGTATTTCTTTCTAATAAATATCCATTATCATATACTTTCGCCTTTATAAGAGTAGGATTAAAATTCAGAGGAGGTAGAACTACTAGAAGAATTGAAGGTGGCTTTAGGATCCTTTGAAATGATACCAGATTTCGATTTCCACCAATATAATTAAATATCTCAATTATCTACGGCATGACTGCACCATAGCGATCTTCAGTGAAAATGTAAAGTATTTGATTGAGCCATAAAATCCACGCCGTTAAATTTTCTACAGTGGATGTAAGAAATCTGCATTTTTAACTAATTTCGAAAAAGTGGTTTTATCTGGTTTGATAATCTTGCATGTAAACATAGTTCAGTTAAACCATTATGCATTCCATCATGTAATTTGCAAATAGATGTTCAATGTATATATAACCTAACCTTTAACCCCAAATAAGTAAGAGGCATATAAGCGGCGGTGGCCTAGGGAGCGCCATACTTTTAAATAGAGATGGAGCAGTTGCGCTCAGGAACCTGGTATTATTTCTCCCTTAAAAAAAGCACCTAGGCCCAGGACATGATATGACAATGACGACAGACACAAACTAACTGATAACTTTAGGAACGTCTGGGTATATCAACCACACTTCATTGATCTTATATCGGGGGATTCTACTGCCATTTTAGGAGCAAATTCGAGTCCTTGGATTTACTATTTTCTTTTAAAATTACTTGCTGCACAACTTGGGACCTCACGACGCTCTTTCTCAATTTAAATTGCAATACCGGAATGCGTGATATTACACGTAAAACAAACCAAGTGTTTTGCGCGTGCGACGATGTTTTATGCATGCTGTACGGACCGTTTCCGGCCATTCTTGCTTACACTTTTCGCGTCGGGAGTTTTTCTTCAAATTCCTTAGCATTTCTAGTTTTTATTAGCATCTTGATGTCCCGTTTGAGTGCGGAATTCAACTAATGTTCAATTTATTAGTAACTAAGTTATGCTTCCGGATTGGTCTGTGAAGCATCTTTTTCGAGATAAAATTCTTGGAAAATTCGAAGATGTGGTGTTAGTGGAAGAATTAATATTTGACACACAATTACTTTTACGGTTTTGACAGGTCGGCAGGAAATCTTTAGGAACGTTTATATCCAGCTTTGGACTCCAATTGGCTCATGACGATAAATCACACGTATACTCTTAACCTTTTACTTCGAAGCGGTAGGCACAGGCGCAATTGGCACACCTACTTTCTGTCATATTGTGATAGGGTGCGAGCCTATTGCCATCTCGGGAATTCCTGACTCCGGGCTAATACTGAGTAGTAAAATAATATCACTTTGCCCGACCTAAATGATGACACTTACATCATTTGCAGCCACGATTCATATCAATAATATCATCACCTACACAAGTAATATCACACTCTTATGAGCCAGTCTCCACACCGAATGAAGGCCCATCCACGGGCGTCACACATTTGTCGCGGCCTTAGATACACAGTTAAGTGTGAATATCTCATGTTTGCCAATTCACATTGAGGCATATAGGGGCTCGCAAACATTTCCTAGCCTTCTCCCCTCCTTTCCTCCTAAGAGGTTTCCTTATCTTTATCCACACTTCATTCCCACCTATCCCCCCCCCCAATAAAAAGTAAAATCACTCAATCAATCTATTTTCCCAAGACTCACTTCAAATTACTTTCATTACTTTAAAAATACTATACTCAAGTACTTTATGTTTACTTACAAATAATACCATTCTTCAATTACTTGGTCTTGCAAACTACATCGTTTTATTATTAGATCAGCTATAAATATAGTTTTATGCTCTTGCGCAGGTTTATGCAAAAGCAATCACATAACAATAACACTATAGCACGTTTTAAACATCAGAACCAGTCCAATCGTCCTTCAACTAATAAGGATAACGCTACATTATGTAGTTTTATTGGATTTGTATGCCCATGTTGAAGACGAAAATGCGCGTTTGACGTTCTTACAAATTTCTGAGAATTAATTATTTAAAACTTGACAGAATACGATATGTTCTATAAAGGTGTTTTTTGCTTGACAGGTGTGTCTTGCGAGAAATATATTTGTAAGAATGTGATTCGTTTTTAATCATCGGATTAAATATATAGTTAGTATTCATATAATAATTTCTGTAGAGAAACTGTCAAACTATAAAGTACTGGCTCTTAAGGTTGATATTTCTTCATCACCTTAAAGATTAGTTATAAAGAATACACTATCCTTCCACATTTCGCGAATTTCACACTTTCAAGAAATAATTCTGGCCGTTTTGCGAGAAGAAAATAAAATGTTTCAAAATATTCCTAGAATAGGTTAGTAATTCCTACCGGCATTACTCGATTTTATCGCAAATGGTCTACAAACCTGATCCACATTCCCGGATTTGAACAAAATACTGGATATTTATGATCTTGAGATAAGTGTTTCTACTCTAAATTCCGAGAACAAAATTGTTTGGAAAAGTTTGTTTTCCTCGAAATTTGTTATACATGTATTCGAATTTTACTCACATACTTATTATGCGAGTAAAGATAGGCTTTAAACACCATAAAACAAGGGACAATTTCGCTTGTTTGTAGCCTAAAAAACTCGTATTTGTATCCTTAAAGAAGTAGGTAAGACAACTTAAGGTAATAATTGGCATTCACTGTTTACCTAGGTCATACATTTCATCCTATGTCACAGCATCATTGGGCATGAACGGTAATCTCGTTAGTAGCGTATTTATACCAAGATCTCAGGCCTCCAAGACTTTACTTATATACTCACGAATAAATGTACGGGATAAAGTAGTGTTAGTGCATACTTTGAGTGTATGCATACCTGCTAGTTTGGGCCGACGACCAATTTACAGATACCAGGTACTAGAGGGAGATCAAAACAATATACTAATATACTTACCCCCTTATTCATAGACATTATTTATCTAAGCTCTACCTTTGGTGTGATAACAAGTCTGTTTCTCAGTGCTGACGGCATTGCAGCCTTCGCAGTGCGTAGACATAGGGCCGTTGTGATTGGCTAATATTGAGATGCAACTTGAATCTAGTTGGCTGTCAGATAAACAAAGCTGAAAAACAGACTTGTTATTACAGCAATGCTCGGTCCTTAGATAAATGACGTCTATAAATAAGGGAGTTACTAAATATTTACTTAATATATACCTAGTTTTTTTTAAATCTTAAAGGTCATTTTTATGTATGTTTTTTAAAATTAATAATTAATACTGCCAGACCCTTTCTGTCGTCGCCATCTTTGATTGCGTCATTTGTTAAATAACACGTGGTGCTACGAAAATGTGAATGTATTCTTGGGCTGATTTTTCAATCCGATAAAATTTATTAGGTGGATAATGTAAAACTCAAACGAATTAAACTGCATAGTATTTTGACTAATTACTACTTTCCCTTGTACTTTAATACTAATTTGCCACTACTTCAATACTTATTTGTCTTGGTGGCATAGTTATACTACGGTACGACTGCAGTGCTGAGGTCTCGGGTTCGATCCATGGGCCGGGCAAACTGATATTGGGTTTTTCTATTCAGAAATAGCCCGAAGTTTAGAATTAGTATCCGATATAGCGTTACGCTCTCCCCTAATACAACTTGAGATGGAATACACACAGCGCAAAGTGGGTGCACCTGATACAATTCTGCCTACCTACCGAATTAAAAAACAGATTTGTGTGCATGAAGTTGTCAATATGTTATACTTTTACAATCAGTCAGATTATAATTCATTAGATATGTTATTTTTCTATAACTGTCATAAAATTTAAGGCCATAGTCGAAACTAATTATTAACAAGGATAAATGTTGTCGATATAGCTATAGAATATATATCTCATCTCAATCAATATAAATAAATCTAAGTGCAATAGTTGCACATCTGCCTACCTCAGAGAGTACAGGCGTGAGCTTATAAAGCAATAAACTTGAAAAGATAACTTCAAACCAATAAAACAAATTGATGTTAGATAATTGTGACCATAACGGCAATATGCAGGAAATCATAAAAGATAAAAAAGCAACACGATTCTGATTTGTAGTATGGCGTTCTGTAAAAACTAGATCCACACGAGATGCGAAGGGCTTTGTATTACCGTTTATCGATAATTATTGAAAACAATCTTAGCAGCGACGTTTAGTGAACATTTCCTTTCTTTTATTACCAGGATATCAAAGTAAAACATGTAAAATTTTGGTTCCATTCAAACTAATAAATACTTTATAATATATTCGCATTAAAAAATAAACATGTTATAATTATACTGTAAATATTTATGTAATCCTCAGTAATTTTTTTTACGTGGTATTGCTGCTTTTTCTGGGCTATCATTAAACATCATGCAAACAAGTAAATAAATTTATATTATCATTTAATTGTACAAAAAATCATTAAAGTGCCAAGTGAACAAGGTCTTAGACGCGTTCGAAAACTTCATTCAAATCGCATTCATCTAATGTTTATTATTTTAATCACAAGGTTCATTAATATTTTAATTGGAGGTGTGATTACGTTCCAGTCCGTTCGGAAACCTTCAATTATGCACTTGTTCAAATATTGTTCTTGTTAATGCCCCCACGTACGACCTTGCGGTATATTCATAGAATATATTTATTTCGCAATTAAGAATTTATTACTTAAAGTATGTATTCAATGTTGTAAAATAATAAATCTATAATAATTAGATTCTTTATTCATAAATTCGCTCCAAGAGACCATTTGTAGGAGAGTGTTTAAGATTCTAAGCCAATTTCAATGACATGAATGTAAAACTCATCCTCTAGCGTATTTTTAGACGTGCACAGCAAAGTGTCCTTAATGCACCTGATGGTAAGTGGAGTGGGGTCCAAAATAATGTCGGCTGACGAGAAATGATTACCCCTTAGCAGTCGATACAATTATGCCGGCCTGTTGGAACCGGATACACAGGCTGATCCCGGAACGCGACACTTCGTGAGCCACTATAATTTTTAACACTTTGTATACGGTGATCGCTATCAGGGTGGATATAAAATATAACCTACCACCAACAAATCGACTGTATTAGGGCTCGTTTTTGAATGCAGTGTCTCACTTTCCCTGATTAGACCACAGTAAATACAGCACGACCCGCATACCACAATTCGCTAATTGTATTGCACCATAACGTTATGATTTATGACATTAAAATAAAACTATTTTGATGATTTGACCGCGGGTTTTATTTTATAATTTGCAAACAGAAATAGTCTAGTTATACAATGAAGATATTGTAACTGACTTTTCGGATGACCAACACTTCAGTCCGCCCCGTGACCACGAAGGCTGCGGTCTTCGAAACGTCAGGAGAAAATTATAAAAGTTTGATTTTAATTTAACATTCGCGTAAACGTAAAAAATCATTATTAAGACATATTTCTAAGTTATCAATTACAATTCCATTCAAATCATGAACACGAATGTCATGTTGTCTTGAACCAAAATCGAACTTCAGATTCATACAAGATTTATAATTACCATTCGTACCATATTTGTACGGGTGTATTTCAACGTGGGTGCTGCGAATGCAACCTTGGCATACTTGTTATTGTTCATTGATGAATGTCGTACGTTACTCATCACTGTAGTGCGGATATACTTGTATGGTAATGGTAAATCGCATTCTTAACTCACTCAGAACTAAGTAACTTAACTCAAAATTCTGAATTTTGTCCTATAACCTTATGACAAGAAAACGACAAAATTATAGAATATAAACAGAGATTCCCAGTTCCGACGGCCGCCCAATTCACTGCCTTCTATTGTTTTCAAACCTTTTTTATTAATTTCCCACAAATCGTCTTTTTTGAGTTAGTTCACTTTATTTCTAAAGGTGCGAAATATTTTTTACAGGTGACATTGTCTTACTATAGTATGCTTAAAGCTTTAACTGTCGCACTCAGAGATGTCTATTTGTTACCCTTGCCTGTTACCTACTAAGGTAAAAATAACTTACCCAATTAACAAAAGCAAAACACGATTTGACGAAGTGCACTGAAGTTGTTTACCTGCAACAAAAACAATATTTCCATCAGACAATCTACTTAACTGACTTGATTTTAGGTGATTTATTTGTTTTCAGTATAACATGTTTACGCGAAAATAGACTTTAAGCACACTGGAAGGAAGTACTAAAACATAAACACCTAATTACGGAAAATATTTCAAACATAACATTATTTACGAGAGGTGAAAGATGCTGTGAACTCCGGGCGATAATCGTAAAAGTATTGGGAACGCTGTTTTTATGAAAATTCCTCGCGTTGCTGACGTGACAGGGGAAACAATGCTGGCTGACGGCCAGGGGAAACACAGTTCGATACGACACGATAATTTATCGGATATTTGTTTAATAAAAATTTACTTGCAGCTGGAACCCCAAAAGCCCTTCCCGCCATATAAATCCAACTATATCATTTTCCGAAATAAAATCTTATAAATTAGACTACAATTGGGTCTATCTGTGTACGGATTTTCAAACAAATAAATTTAGCGGTTAATGTACTTATCTTCGCAGACTTACATAGTAGTACATTGTATGGTGATACCTAGAGTAAGAAACACAGGATTTTATGATATAAACATTGAGATTCTAAGAAGTCAAATGATATTGATTGAAAGACAATCATATTTTAGCGACAATCAGTAAACTTTTGAGGAGAGCGATCTAAAGTTTTTTTTTTTTGATAAAAAACTTCACAGAAGTTATACTTTTTATTTAATAAAGTAGGGTCTAATGTAAGATTTTCTTTCAGCTACAAAATCTAGATCAAACGACGCAGAAAAATCTAACCATTCCAAACATTATATAATTCATTTTCAATACATTTGTCGGCTTAGATATAACTGCATTTCGAGCGTTGATATAGTTTATTACAGAAAGACAGGCGAAATATTAGAAGTATTCCGGCGACCATCGAGGCACTACAACCTCCTTGGTATATATTTAAGACTGCATTATAATTAATATTAGTTAAGTATAAAATCTTTGCCTATTCAGATTATAAAAACACTATAAGTCACCTTACGGATTAAGCCAGTGATTAATCAATAAAAAAACAACTTGAATTTCGTCACACCCCATTGACATCGACCCGTTGGAGCAAACAATCATTATGACCTCACCAACCATTAATACCTCAAAAACACATAAACAACACGTTCCGTGTAAACATTTTAGTAAACGTACTACAGTAAGTTTGAAAATATTTATTAGTTATATTCGATGATAGTAATAAATAACATGAATCCATTTTTGCTCGTTATAAATCATCTCATTGATTTATTGTTATTATGCTTTTAACAATTTAGTGGTAGCTATTAACCTTGCTCTTTTAGAACATTGTAAAACTTATATATCTGTGTACACGATATATTGAAGTCCGTTACTTGGAATAAATAGGGTTTTGTAACCATATTAACGGAAAAGAAAGAGATATTTATTTATTAAGGTCATACAACACATCTGATAACAAACTCAATTGATTTCAATTGAGTTTGTCCTTATGTATTGGCAGCAAAAGAATGATTATTTTGATGTTATGAATGGTTATTGATGATGTGATTGCTTAATATAAAGTAACTCTTTCCTCGTTGCCGGTTTGCGACAAAATAATTTTTAATATTTTTTTACTAGCCTAGATCAAGTTCAGCCAGACTAATGAAAAAATACTTTTATTTTTTTACTTGTTTTATTTTATTTAGGATATATATGTGTCAACTAAACAAAAGAAAGATAGGTAGCTAACTTATTACGGCATGCACCATTGACGCGCGCGCTGCGTGTGCTCAATGCTTTGTCCAATCAGATTGATATATTTTCATGCTCTTTGACGGAATTCACATTGGCCGCTTAAGTAATAGTAAGTAATAATAAAATATTATAATAACGATTATACTACGCCATTGTATTGGGTATTCTGTAAAATAGTTGTATGTGGAAATAAATAAATAAAAACTCATATATGTTCTTCGAACTTTCGACTAGCCGTAATACAATGGAGCCATACAGTTTGTAAAAGGACATAGTCCGGGACCGTGGGTTTCCCATCTGTGTGTCAGTTTGCATACAAATTAATATAAACACCTACGTTAGGACCACAATCTTGAATAGCGCGCGCGAATTTTTAATTCAATAGGCATATTGATAATTTATATGATTCAAAATCGTTTAACGGTTACCTAAACTGAGCGAATATCCAGTCTCGCCTCTGATAGTTTACACTAAGCTCATTACCTAAACTAGAATGTGATAGGATTCGTGAATAGTTCATACTGGGCGTATTATTATCCCTAGCAAATTATGTATTTCTTTTCAAATTGGAAATCACAGGCTTTTGTTAATCCACTTGGAAATTAATACGAAAGTTGTTCATTGAGTGCACTATTGACTGAAACTTTTACACAGTCATCACTCATCAGCAATGTTTTTAGCTACAATGGATTCCAGACTCAAGACTCTTGATCATACATATTACTTACAATAATACAAGTGCCTTTACAAACGTGGGATGAACATAAACTTTATTCTACAGTTTGAAGTTTATTATAAAGTTTATTGTTTCATTAAAACTTGTATTGTTCTGTTTGAAGTCGCCTTTCGAGGTTAACTATGGCAAATGACGTTCTTATTCATTGTTTTACGCAGGTTCATGTGTTGATGTTGATAAAAATAAACATACATAAATATCATTGGTGTGGTATGAATGTTCGAAAATTTGAAATATACGAACTTTTTTCACGGCTCCAAATGCACCTCATTTATACAATATTATTAAGAGATTAATTATGGCCTTCAAGCATTCGAAAATTTAAAAAAAAATGGAATTTGACAGTTCAAACATTTAAAAAAAAAAATATTTATATATACAATTTTGTTCTTTAACAGCGTTAAAAATAAATGTGCTTTTAAACTCTTTTTAGGTCAACGTCCTGCGGCATTGTTTATCCTCCAAAATTACCATCGACATCTCGATGACATCACACGTCTCTCGCCTAAAAGGGGATCGTGCCCGCAAAAGGATTGCCCGCTTTAGAATCCTGCGCAAGCCACTCGGAACGCGTGCATTGTTTCTTTAACGTATGTATTTTTGTTTGGCCTCAAATTCGGTCATTTTTGAAACTGTTTTTGTCCTGGCATGACAGACTGGGTTTGATCATCAGTGCAATATAGTTTCTAAAATTTTTATATCACTATCGATCTGAAGCCTGCCACAAAATTGATTCAGTAATTTTCTTATAAGAACAACTAAATACATTATTACATAGATTAAATGATACTAACACTTATTTAACTGGCAACCCTGAACCTAAATCCTTCAACACGTCTAACGGGGTAATAAAGTGTTAACCGACCGTGGGAATATACCCCAAATAGGTTATTTGCGTGCGCTATGAACTTAATTTGACTCATTAACCTGTGAGTAATTACTGTAGCGTACATTAGTTAAGTTATGATGCTAGTAACCTTGATATTAATGATATTTGCTTTACTAATGTGTGAGACTTGAATCTGTTTTTTTTTTTACGAATATAGAGTTTTCGATGTATTTTTAAATCAAGTATATGAAATTCCTTATAGAATTACCTTAAAACTCGTATAACTAGACTACCTCGGCAGCGTAGTTGTACTGCATGCGCGGTATGACAGCGCTCTGAGGTCCTGGGTTCAAATCTCGGGTCGGGCAAAGTGATATTTGGGTTTTCTTGCTCAGTATCAGTCCGATTTGAAATTTGTACCCGATAATATGTCGATAGGGTTGCCCATCACATAATGGGACGAAATATACTTGGCGAAAAGTGGGTGTCCTGGTTGCGCCTCTGCGTACCCTGCGTGATGTGTTTTTGTATATAACTATGACCAATATCTCTTTTCCTCCCACCAAATTCCTTGGTCTTAAATGGTCTTCATTTACCATCACATGATCGTTGCTACAATCTATAAAAAAAAAAACAAATATAGGCCATGAAAATATCAAACTAGATTCTAGATCTCGAATAAACAGCACGAAGCTAAGAGAAATTCATTAAATAGTATAATTTATATATCTAAAACCACGGATTGCATCCATCGGCGGATAACTGTAAGATCGTGATCTGATTTGTTATCCAATTTCATCGTATTACCTATAGAATATTGCGGAGACGGATTCAGAGGTAGGTCACGGGCGGCATGACCCCCTTTTGAAGTCATTTATTACGCATTGTTTGCGCGAATAGTAAAATGGAATAACTGTTATTTAACTTATAGTGACTTTACATTATACTAAATGGGTGCAATCACATTTTATGATTAGTCGACGTAATTTTAAAATAATAGTAATCAAGTGAAGTGCTTTTTTCCCATAACCTTGCGATACGTTTGTGAGTTTAAACATAATCACAATGTATAATTTATTATTACCAATTATATATGTATTACAAACATCAACAAAAACCTCGTTGTTTTCACTAGCTGACCCTACAGACGTTGTCCCGTCTTAACTATGAATTTGCAGCGCGCATTCTGTCAATCGCCGACAGTTATTTCAAACAATTGACAGTTATATAAAAGTAAATTTCAAATGTGTTAAATTTTCTAATTTTCCGTGCAATTTTTTTAATTTTTTCTTTCATAAGAACCTTCTTATGTCGATAACATACACAACAACAAAAAAAAAATAGATATATCGGTCCAGCCGTTTACGCGTGATGGCGTGACCGAGGGAATTAGGGATTCATTTTTATATATATAGATAAATATAGACGGCTTTATCCTTCGAGAGAAGTTTTATTCTTTAGGTACATGTTTAGACTAAATACGTTATATAGGTACATATATCAGTGGCGAAGCGTCCATACAACTCAATTACTACCGGCTTTTCTTTTCTGTCAAATTGGCCGCGATATGTAAGTAAGGCAATTTTGTCTTTTTTTTTGCCTCAGGTAACCTTTTGAACCATTTCACCCTTCGCCACTGTTATATATAAAATAAGTATTTAGAATTTAAACCCCTTCTAAACTTGTGTTCGTTGCTAAATCCTTCCCTGAGTAAACTATAGACGCGCATCGAGCGAGTTCATATTTCAGATGAATCACAAAATTAATCTATTTAATAGAATTCCGATAATTGTAATTTATTATGCACGTTTGTTTATGTTTTATTGAAATATTATAGTAATAGAGAATTCATTACTCATTCAAATGATTATTGAGATCAGCATGGCCTATATAAGCTCTTCATTAATAAAACATAGGTTAAAAATCCATCGATGTTTTTGAAAAATTTTTGAAAGTGGTCTATGAGAAGTTTGGGAACCTCTAGTATAGGCCGACGGGCACGAGATATTAAAAAAATGGATTAAGAGATAATTTGAGTATACAGCATCATGCTATGTTCCCTTTTCTTGGGTAGGCAGTGGTGTTACCATATTCACATTGCGCCAAATTAGGCATAAGTTTAAAGTTAGTAATCTACAGTTTTAGTTATTTGTCAAGTTGACGGCTCTTCTAATGGTGGAAGGTCAGCATTCCTTAAGAACAGCTATAATGTCAGTGTTTTAAGTGTGTTGTTGATCTTTGAGAAGGAGGAATGGGTTTTGGCAGTGAGTTCAGGATTTATTTTAAGTCTAATTGTTGACGATGACCCAGTACTCAACCACATAAAGTTAAAATAGGCGTTATAAGAAAAATATTTATTCACATACGACGAAAAACTCTAAACTGACAAATAAGTAGGTACATCAAAACATTACATCGAAGGATCGGAATTCAAATAATTAAAATCAAAACTATACTTCACTAAAAAGTATTTATGTCGCCAACACCAATAATCTAAATAATTATCTATATAGTTTTAGAATCTTGAAGCAATTGATCAAATCTAGCCATCAAATAGGTCTCAATAACAGAGTAGTCAAGAAGTCTTGAAGTCTCGAATTGTGTATTTTCAAAGACCACTATTTATCTCAATTACATGAATACAGATTCCATGTCCTTGATATTCCAGAATTAATTACTATCATTACAATTACGTAGGTATTGTAGCATTTTTTTATAATGACTCAGCTATTAACACCCAGCGGTAATGTCAAGCGAGACGCTGACATTTCAGATGCAAGTAGCCTTTCCATATGCAAAGTGACGAATTGATATGCGAGGAATTTGTTTTTTAAGCACTAGGTATAATTGCATTTTTTATAAATAGACAATAATGCTTGTAGATCTGACAGTTTTAAAAATCTTTCCTGGCATAAAACTTTGCTATATTTATAGGCATCAGGGGGCCTTATTCCGTCTGGTTGTAGGGGGGGGGGGGGGTATATACGTCTTTTTGAAATTACGGACATTCTAATCGAAGGTCAGCTCTGAAGGCCGCATAAGTAAATATGGGGATATCTATACGCTTTGCTATGGAGGGAAGTGCACAATGAATATTTCCAACTCCTCCCTATCTTTCTATATGATTCATTACTTTGCGGGATAATGACAAATTAGTGTTCCCTGAGACTCGCCCAGCTTCACTGCTCGGTGTCATAAAATGCGTGCCACTGCTGATCCTGGCTTACAGGAGTTGTAGTGGTGGGTGTGAGGGCGGGAAAGTTTTTCTTACCTATACGGTTATCGAAGCTGTCTTTCGAATAGGATGTCCGCAAATGCAAAAAGACGGATTCGCCTCTATAAATGGAATAGGGACCCCTGACCTTTTGTCAAATCAGGATACGTTCTGTATGTATGTTAAGCAGTTTCGGTCTTTACCTTTAAAAAAAATAGTTTTGCCCATCGTCTGGGGATGTTTTAATGTCTTTCACATTTTCTTTGGGCTTCACAGTACGTCACACCAGCAGTGAAGTCAATTTGTTGTTCTAACGATAAAAATTAAAATTAAACTATTTTTCGGATTTTATCGCGGTATTAATATTTTAGTTTTCTCTCGATGTTTCGAAGATTTTGCAGCCTTCGTGGTCACGAGTGGGACTGATAAAAAACAACATTAAACAAACAATACATCCTATTTGTTTTTCAAAATTTTGATGTTTTTTTTGCCAACATTACCACTATATATTTGTATGAAGTCTGATCTCGCAAAAATACGTAACCACATATCCATTCACACAAACAAAATAACTAAATATACCACATAATTCGCTGTAAAATTATGGTTCTGATACTATTTTGTACCGAAAAAACAACGTATTTATTTTAACAAGTGTTTCGGTTACAAATGTTTTCTTAAGATGTATTTAAATAATTACAGTGAATTCAATGCTTAGTATGCCGCAGGTGAATAGTTATGGAAACAAAAAATAAACAATTGCCAGCCCCATTTACATTTTACGATACGATTTGTCTGACGTGATAATATAGCGCCGTATAAAGTGGCAACTAGTTTTCATCATGTGTTCGAAGTCAGTTTAAGAGTAATAAAAATATTGAATACGCAAATATGTAGTTCGTTTTTTAATGTGGGAACGAAAATAAGCTTTAATACCTATATTTTTCAATATTTTTTCTTACTTGCAAACTCGTGTTATAGAACATTTTATTACTGTAAATAATAATATTTTTTTCCGTCAAACCTCCTTTAAAGGCATCAAAACCGGTTTAGCAATAAAAATGTTACTACCCTTACGATTTACAATGCCATTTTACATAACATACCAATAAACGCCTACATCTTGGCCATCTGTAAGATCACGACATACAATTCTGATATATAAGGCAAATCATTACCTTTCTGTATAATTTTTGCTGGTGGTAGGATATATTTTATATTCGCCCGAATAGCGACCACCGTACACAAGGTGTTAAAACCCGCTAATGGCCCATGTAAGTGTGTCGCGTTCCGGGAACAGCCTGTGTATATCTGCTTCCAACAGGCTAGCATAAATGTGTCGACTGTCAAAGAGTATTCCAGACATTCTATTGGATCCCACTCCACTTACCATCAGGTGCAGTGAGGTGAATGTGTCGTGTACATGTAAAAAATATGGTGTAAATGAAGGCCAGTGGCATTGTGAATCGCAATCAGTATTACAAAATATGTTGACTAGCCGTATTTAGAATTTCAAGCGGATTATTTCATAAACCTCTCGATGTTATCTGTTTCATACTAGCGAAATTGTTTTGCTGTTGTGATCTACTTTGGCTGAACTCGCGTATATCCGGCTACGAATTGTTTTTTTTTTATGTTTTGCGTTTGTATTTTATCGTACACGCTGTTCCAAAAAAAGCGGCGATAGCCTAGTTGGTTATGAAACGGACTGCCGAGACTAATGTTCGCAGGTTCAAATCCCAAGGGCACACACCGCTGACTTTCCCAGATATTATGTGTGTATTCTTTGTGAATTATCGCTTGCTTTAACGATGAAGGAAAACATCATGAGGAAACCTGCACAACTGAGAAGTTCTCTATAGGAATTTCGAGGGTGTGTGAAGTCTACCAATCCGCAGTAGGCCCGCGTGGTGGACTAAGGCCTAATCCCTCTCAGTAGTAGAGGAGGCCAGTGCCTAACAGCGGGACGGTATATAATACAGGGCTGATGATGATGATGACACTGTTCCAATGGGCTGTGGATGGTTTCTTAGTTATTCATTGGTTAGCAGAAAGCTTTACGCGTACTTGAGGAAAACATGTTCCGTGAGCTTACATAATTTGCTTCCGAAATCCCTGAATATTTATGACATATATTTTTCTTATACCATTATGAAATTTTCCTTGGTGTAAATTTCTTTTTTTTTCCATTTTGGTTATTTTTTTCGGTAATTCTAAACTATATGCGTAATCTACCAAATTTTAGTCATGAATGAGATAATGCATACTTATATTTAAAGCTGATGAGTTTGTTTGTTTGAACGCGCTAATCTCAGGAACTACGAAACTGTTTTTTTTTTCACTAATAGGAATTTTTATTACTTTTGAGTACTAGACAACTTTTCATCCGGGGAAAATATGTATCCCGAAAAAAAAATCAATACGGACGGAGTCGGAAGCAATTTTCAATTTTATACGAATCGTCCGATTTAAAGGCCCCTTTAATACCTCACGGGTGGTTTTTATAATGAATCCAAGCGCGTAACTATTACTTACCCACGGTGTTTTTTATTCAAATGACATCACAACTTCCACGCATTCTCTTATGTTAATTCAAACACGGAGTAGTTATTATTGTTTTACGTCTAAATATTTGATTTAATACAGACTAAACATTTTCTTTTGTTCTTGTTTCTAGTTGTTACTGTATAGTATATTATTGTTCTTTTGTTAATCTGCTGTTTGAAACAATAATAATTCATGAATGAGTAACTAACTCGCTTTGAATTGAATTTCGGAAAGAGTAAATAAACAAAGTTTATTTAATCAAAAATTTTCAATTTCTCGTGACGAATTAATCCGGAGTTCTCAGTTACGAGGAGTATTATTAAATGTTTGTATTTTAAAATTCAGGATAATATTGATATTTGTTACTTATATGCTGTATTAGTATTAATCTTGAGGCAACCTACTGCACAGATCGATATAAAAATCAAGTCATTTTGACATTGCGTTAATAAATGAAACTACATTATCGTCTATATAACGGCTAACATTGTGTCAAATATCATCCATTTTTTGAACAAAACGTTTAACGTTACTTTTCATATCTTTATCATTTTGTAGTTTAGTGCAAATATAGCATGTGCGTGAGTGTATTTCTGCCTAAAAGTGTGACGTTGCCATGTGGCATTAGGGCGTGTAAAATTAAAATTACTTCTAATTGATATTTATTGTGTTCGAAGCTTACACTATATTTGACATGTATGGTTCAAGTTACTTAAGTAAAGAGTTATTTTTAAAGAAAAGTATGGTTTTATTTAGTAATGTAATGTCAAAATGACCTTGTACATATAAATTCGTAAATAAAAATCTTTATAAGATACCAAAATATTTACTAATCCATGGCTGTCGATGCCTACAGCACTATACCCACATGGAAAGGTTTACATACTGATGACTTATGATAATTTATTCCCAATCATCTTTAATATCCCCCCCGAGGGAATTCTTGTGTTTGGTCTCCTCACCGAATGCACGTCCGTACGGGGGGACGTTTGTTGTGAGTCTAGGCACACAGTTAAGTGTATACCTCATCTTTGCCTATTTTTGACAAACAAGAAAGACAATTTATGGCAAAAAAGAAAGCCCGGAGTTTCTTTCTGCCTTTCTTCTTTGGGTAGTCATCACTTACGTAGCTAGTGAAAAGCTGGTAGGTTAGCTAGGTTAGGGCACATCTCCTCGCCGGTGAGGATCGCGATGCGTTATCCTTCTATTTCCCCCTACCTGCCAGCCCGAGCTGGTTACTTCGGTTTGTACCCTGTCTTCATTATAAATTTTATCCCTAATTTAAAATGTCCATAGTTATATAAGTAATTTTAATAGTTGTTTATAAATAATAATAATTATTCTTATGCTTTGTTTTGACGTATCATATGTGCAACTTTGTTCGCCTACGTGATGTATAAAGTATTTTTTTTTATTTATTCACATTAAGGTCTATGAGGCTCGCGAAAATTTTCTGGTGTCTCCCTTCCTTCTATCCAAAGAGTGTTCCTTCTCCTTCCCCTTTTCTTCCTTCCTCAGATATCCCCTCCCAACTTTCCTCCAAGGCCAGCAGTCGTTAAGCCGAGGGATTCAAGTATCCTTTTGGCAAGTTTCCCTCGCTGTTAACTGCGGAGTCCGATACAAAAAGACATAATAATAATAATAATATCAGCCCTGTATTATATACTTGCCCACTGCTGAGCACGGGCCTCCTCTACTATTGAGAAGGAATAGGCCTTAGTCCACCACGCTGGCCTAGTGCGGATTGGTAGACTTCACACACCTTCGAAATTCCTACAGAGAACTTCTCAGATGTGCAGGTTTCCTCACGATGTTTTCCTTCACCGTTAAAGCGAACGATAAAAATTCACAAAGAATACACACATGATTTTAGAAAAGTCAGAAGTGTGTGCCCTTGGGATTTGAACCTGCGGACATTCGTCTCGGCAGTCCGTTCCACACCCAACTAGGCTATCGCCGCTATTACTATTATTACAAATTATTATTATTATTATTCCAAAAAGACATCTTTAATACCAATTGTGTTATTTGTTGCTGTGCGTAGAAAGAAGAGAACTTATTTTCATGTAGGGAATAGTTTGAATGCAATCTAACTCCATGTTGACCGAGGATGAGAGTTTAATTTTTTAATACCACAGACACTATAAAATATAAAACTGACAGTTGACAGATACATAATACAGATTATGTAACATTAATCATGTATTCCTTGCAGTGAATACCAAGTTCCATCAAGTTTTACTTAACAATCAAATTCCGAACCTACCAAACCCATAATTCTATATAATCAATGAATATACGTCGCCATTCCAGCGTGGGTGTCGACAAGGCTGGCGAGACACCGGCGCCTGCCGTTGGGCAATTATTTCCTGGTATTGGGTAGCTTGTAGGTAGTGGGTGAAGGTAGCTGAAAACTAGCTAGTATAGCCCCCTCTAGTGATATAGATTAGCATGATTTGTATTAATAATTAAAAGATTTATTACTCTGAAGTACGAATGCACATATTTTTGTTAATAAAACGATTAATTAATGAACTTATTAATACTTAGTAAGATTACGTCTGTTTACGAAGTAAATGCAACCTTCATCTGGTACTGAATTTCAACTTACCGTCATTTTCTATTTCGATCTATCCCAAAAATTGGCCAATCAGAACAAAGCTTTTTGACATGCTTACAAATGAGTTATTATGATTGGTTCATTTTCGGAATGCGATTGAAGATTGATATTGGAATCGTTTATTGAAAACTACTTCTAATGATACCGTCGTGGGATTAGAGAATAGTCATTCACTGAATAAATTCAAATTATATTAGTTTTATGATTCAAAGATTCTCAAAAAAAAATTAGTTTATTTTCCTTAGAATCGGAATCGGTTTTTATATTTAAAATCATAAGTACGCAACTGTGATAAATTTAGATTATCCAAATCAAAGACTAGTCTAGATAATTAGATTAGAACTTCAAACCTGGTATTACAACATAAATTACTGGTTTTGGGCAGTTAAAGTTTATAGTTTGCTGTCAAATTACGTTTAATTTATATTAATCTATTTGACTAAATAAATGATTAAGATAAACGATAGAATTTCTTTTGTGTATGCAATACACATTTGCACTCTCTGTTCTTTCACTCTCATAATCCGGTGAGACAGCAATCCGACATAACCGGAGAGAGATCAGGCGCAGGACCAACGGCTTTACGTACTCTCCGAGGCACGGGGGTATCACACCGCCAACATCCTAACTGGGACCTGGGACTGAGCAATTTTTAAGATAGAAAAAACCTTGGATAAATGTGGCTCGACCCGGGATTCGTAACCGGGACCTCACCCGTACAATTACAACTAAGCCACCGAGGCAGTCAAGAAGGCACTGATCCCATATGAAATGAGATTATTTTATTAATACACGCCTTACCTTACTTGGTATAAACACCCTTAGACTTGTCATGCATTGTCAATCAAGTCAGGTGGAACAAAAGCCGATGACACTGACAATTGCAACAGTGGGTACTTGCATAATATACGCGCCCTACATACAACCGCACTGGCAACAATCGCTTTAATCTGACGCGTGTTATTTTAGTGCAATGGAATTAATAAGTTTCTTAAAGACATTGTCAGAAAGACTCTGTTTAGTTTCTAAATTTAACTGTTCTGGCAATTGTTTTGTAGGCGATTTTTCTTTTAACGTGCACGGTTAAGTGACCATTACTCCTGATGGTTAATGGAGTGAGATCCAACTGAATGTCGACTGACGAGAGATGATTACCATTCGCCAGTCGACATCATTATGCCGGCCTGTTAGAACCGGATACACAGGCTGATCCCGGAACGCGACACACTTACGTGGGCTATTATGACGGATTTAATATCTTGTGTACTTTACCTTTGTTACAAGATGTATATATATTTAAATTACAAAATGTTCTTTCCGAAAATCGGTAAATAAAAATTGAGAAATGCGAATATCGCTATTCGATTTATGCAAAACAGAATTCGTAACTAGTTTTTGACACTATTATTAAACAAATCATGTGCTACTTATGAGCAGTCATGACAAATATCATTTGCCGTGGAATTTGTTCATCATTTCGTTGAATTGAAATCAAAACAGATAAAATATCCTCAAACACGCTCTTAGCCTGTAAGTACTAAACGTCATATCAAGTACCAGGATAACATATAACAAAGAGTATGAAGATATTCCGCGACACTTCGCCTTACAATATCACACGACAGGTGTGAGGTGTCAACATCACATCTTGTTCAATTTCGCAAAACCGCTCAGATATCTTTTAGAACCGGTAGAATGGTTCCTACTACTTGTTACAAACATAACACTTTTACGAAGAGGCATTTTACCAACAACGGGATTATATAACAAAGGCTATTTTGATTATTTTATTTTATAACTTAATATAACAAGTTTTTATGCAAATAATTGACAGGACGAGCAATGCGGTTGACTGAATTATTTAAATTAAAATATTCGTTTTTAAATGCTGAGAATACATGTTTATATCAGTATTTTTACGGTGAATATGACTGCTTTATCTACACTAATATATAAAGCTGAACAGTTTGTTTGAACGCGCTAATTTTAGGAAGTACTTAATCAATTTTGATTTTTTTTAACTAATAGAAAGCTACATTACTTCTGAGTGCTATACGCTACTTTTTATTCTCGGAAAATATTTTCACGCGGATGAAACCGCCGGCAAAAGCTAGTAAAAATATGTTAAATCTTTGATTGCGACGTATGATTTTTAATTATTTTCTTTACGAATGCTCATTGTATGGAGTATAGACAATGAACATGTTTTGTTTGATTCATGTTTATGGTAAGCAATAACTGAATGCGTAATATGTTGGCAAAATACACCAAGTCTTTATTTGTTTCTTTGTATTCATTAGTGGTAGCGGCGATAGCCTAGTTGGGTGTGGAACGGACTGCCGAGACGAATGTCCGCAGGTTCAAATCCACAACCCTGACTTTTCTAAAAAATCATGTGTGTATTCTTTGTGAATTTATCGTTCGCTTTAACGGTGAAGGAAAACATCGTGAGGAAACTTGCACATCTGAGAAGTTCTCTATAGGAATTTCGAAGGTGTGTGAAGTCTACCAATCCGCACTAGGCCAGCGTGGTGGACTAAGGCCTAATCCCTCTCAGTAGTAGATGAGGCCCGTGCTCAGTAGTGGGCAAGTGTATAATACAGGGCTGATATTATTTATTATTATTATTATTCATTAGAAAAGCATTGCATCGTGTGAATACTTGGATATTTCATTAACAATATCAATATTCTTGCTCATGTGCCAATATATGTATGTAAAGGCTACTTATTTAGGCCAACATGACGGTCATGGCTTAAACACCTTCCGCAGTAGAAAAGACTCGTTAAATCATCGGGCCAGTATTAATAAAAGCCCGATACAGCCTCAGCAGAAACTTCTCGACTTAAAAGTCAAGTTCACTAAACTCGAATTTAAACCCACTCACTAAATACTCGAAAGATTCTGAAACCCATAGTACGGTCGCAATATGAAAGTGTTACGTAAACGATGACGTCATAAACAGGCTGTTTAATGACACCTTGCTTTTGGGACTTTATATAACACGCCCTTGCCAAACAGGTTCTGATTGTGAAAGTATTCCGTTCATCGTGATTAATGGTATTAATTTTGTCACTTTTGAAAACTTATGTAGGGCAGTTACAGCATAATCAATATGCCGGGCATGACACATGATGATGCTATAAGAATTTGATACTTATGATTATTTCAGTAAGAGTGAAACTGTTTTGATAATGCAAGAGTTAAATCGCATTGACGTATATTCCATAGACACGAACGTATATTAACTATTTGTTCAAAATCTGAACTAAATTGGCAACCAAAACGTCACTGTTATAACCTATTTATTCACTTTAACAACAAATCATTTTACTTATTTGACTTATATTTTTTATTCAAATCCAGGTTTCTTAGACTCGAGTTCTTATATCTTGAGCGCCGTTAACAACCATAAGCTGTCAGTCAGTCAGTTCAACACAGTGGATGTACGGAACGCCAAATCTAGTATGTATTACATATATATCAATGTTAAACTGTGACTTTTTTCTCGGGTTAAAATGTAATCTATAGTAATAATATGAAGTTGAAGAGTTTGAACTCGATAGTTAATCTCAGGAACTACTAAACAGTTTTGATTTTATTTCTCTAATAGGACTCTGCATTACTCTTGAGTGTTATAGGCTCTTTTTTATCCAGTTAATTTGGTCATGTGGACGGAGCCCCCTGCAAAATTATGGGGTAGAAAACACAAGGCGAAAAATGGGCCCCTATTTGCATCTCTGCCTACCCTTTTAGGTGTGTGATGTTTCCTTCACAGAAACAACACGCGTACTTTATTTCTTAGTAATATCATTACCAAGAAATCTTGCGAATATGTTTGGCAGTTTGGAACCATTACGTCATCGATCTGCCGAGGCATAACATAATGTCATTCAAGAAGGTTACATTCGACAGAAGGTACAGTCAGCCACAAAAGTAGCTGAGGAAATAATAATCTTTAAAACGCTGCATCACGTCATCTTTAATAAAAATATTCTTTTTTATCAAAGTTTCGAAGGAAGAAAAACGAATGTTGATAAGGACATAAAAATATAAAGACGATTTGAAATTCGAATTTTGTACACTACAGCTACTTTTGTAGTTGTCTGTACGACGCGTGTGTATGCAAATATTTGAAAATGGAAGACTGCGAATGTTATTTCATTTTGTAGTACACACATTATGACGTCACTTGAAGAATTTTGTATTGTAGGCGAGAAGATGACCTTTGCCGCAGCTGTTCATATTAAGCTTAAGGTTCTATTGCTTAGACCTACATGCTCTTCATACCAATGTCATACTATATACCTGTTTTGTATTCTAGCAAAATAATAGCACTGAAGTACTAAGGTTTTATGATTTTTTTAGTGTTCTGAATTGTAATACTAAAAATCTTGTAATGTAAATGGTGGTAGGTCTCTCATATGTGAGAGTCCGCTTGGGTAGGTACTACCGCAATATCTATTTCTGCCGCCAAGCAGCAGTGTGTAGTCACAGTTGGGTTCCGGTTTGAAGGACATTGTAGCCAGTGCAACTACTAGACATAATAAGACTTAACATCTCATGTCTCAGGATGGCGAACGCAGTGGAATGCCAAACAATACTTTGTAATTCAAGGTATTGGATGGTGTTTCTACTGTTTATGGGCGGTCGTATCGCTTACCATCAGGCGAACGGCAAACTCGTCTCATCATTCAAAGCAATAAAAAAAAACTTACACTAATTTACATCTATCTATATATATAAAAATGAATTGCTGTTCGTTAGTCTCGTTAAAACTCGAGAACGGCTGAACGGATTTATCTTATCTTGGTCTTGAATTATTCGTGGAGGTCTAGGGAAGATTTAAAAGGTGAGAAAAATTCGAATAATTGCCGGGAAAATCCTCAAAACAGCATTTTTCTATTTCCCATACAAACGTTTTCTAACTAATACGTAGAGTCAATTTGAGCTTTATTGCTATTGTATAAAGTTCACTGTTGTCTAAGCAATGTAGGTGTGTTCCTAACATCAAAGCAGTGTGCGATGGAGCACAGAATATAATAATGTAATGTCGCGTTCTGAAACTCAACAAAAGTGATATCGCGGACCCGACTAAATTGAACAGTCACAAAATTTAATATATCATTAGTTATTTGGTTGGCTTCACGATATTATTTTTTTGTTTTACTTTAAAATGCATGTTTTCGTTATGGACAATTTTTGAGCTACTTTTGCATATCTATACTTATAATAAATCTGTAGAGAGGTCAATTCTGTACATGAAATATATTTCCAAAATAACTGGGGGTGATTAGGGATCGATACTGATGCTAAAAATGCAATTAGTAAAATTTTTGTCTGTCTGTCTGTATAACCGTTATAGAAACAAAAACTACTCGACGGATTTTAACTTAACTTGGTACAATTATTTTTCATACTCCTGAGCTGGTTATAGTATACTTTTCATCACGCTACAATTAATAGGAGCATAGCAGTGATGGAAAATGTTGGGAAAACGGGAGAAGTTACTCCATTTTTTAAGCTTCCGTCATTTCGTGTGCAACCTTAATGGTTAAAAGTTCCTTCGATTTCACCAGGATCCCATCATCAGACCCTGACCGGACAATCGGACCACCTGCATACCACCATAAATTAAAAAAACATCCCGACAAATTGAGCACCTTCTCCATTTTTGAAACCCGAAATCCACGCGGGCGAAGCTGCGGGCGGAAGCTAGTTCTATATAAAAATGAATATTATAGTTCCCATACAACCGGACCACCTACAGTAAATTTTAATGTATCAAAATTAGATACAATTGATGAACCTACCCATGAATTACGAAATATCCATGATCAAGATAATTTAATACGCGCTCCAAACACACTTTCAAGTCGATAGCCTTGAAATCTTTATTTGTAACAATTGGTCAACTAATTTGAATTTTTATTGACACTAACATTGGCTTTAAATGCCAAAATAAAAATTATGTGTGTTGCTTGGAACGCTTGCATATTTTTTGTATTTTTATTTTGGAATTAAATCAAGTTTTATTTGTCCTGGCATGGCAAAGAGATTTTAAGGAAGTTGATATATTATTACGACTGCAGTGCTGAGGTCTCGGATTCGATTCCCGGGTCAGCACTATTGTGTTTTTCTACTCAGTATCAGCCTGGATTCGGAAATTTGTGCTCGATGTAACGATAGGCTCGCTCCCTATCGCATCATGGGACGGAATACGTACGGCGGAAAATGGGTGAACCAGTTGTGCCTCTACCTATCCCTTCGAAGATAAAAGGCGTATGTGTGTCAAAAAATGCATCAACCTACTGTTAATGGTAGCACGGTATTGCCAGCTATGTCTACAGCGTAAATACAACTGCTCGACTGTACCATTCATACCTTCAAGCTTTTGGAAGTCCATTGCTGATTATATGCCTCCTCTAAGCATTTCCAAATTGAACTGTTCGAAGCGGCTTGGATCCAGCAAGTTCCAGCGACCTACTCTATGACCTCACCATACCTCACAGAAACCTACAATAAATAAGCTTTGCTATTGTGTTCCATAAAAATGAAATACTGAAATAGCTATTCCTATCTTATCCCTCTCTTCCCTAAACACCCTTTTTATTCGAGGCCAAGTTACGAAAGTACTAACTTAAATGCTCGTTTACAATATATACCAGTAATAATATTCTTTTAATAAAAAAATCGCAAAGATATGATTAGCTAAAACACAAATTTACTCGATCAGCTGTAAGTCAAAACCTCTCTTGCCTCTTAATGAGGTTGAAACTAGGAACCGGTGATGTTTTTGACAGATAATTAAGCAATTCTTAACCACCTCTTAACGCTAAAACAAGTTTATAAGTAAGACTGATAATTGGTAAGTATAGAGCATTTCTAATAATGTCATTCACATGACATCTCTCGAAGGTTGTTAGAATGCTAGCGTAGTTAATTAAAATCCCTAGACAGCCGAAGTCCGAATATAGAGGTAGTACCATTGACCCAGTAGCCTAAATTTATTCTGGCTAGAGACTTGAAATCGCTTGCCAATTCCACCAGTGAAGCAATAAGGGAAAAATATGTCATAAAATACTGGATTAATTTTAATGATTAATTGCATTAAAGGTAAACATTTGGGTATTTGGATGCGGTTTGGAGGAAAATCAATTGCCAAGAAAATATATTATGTAGAAGCTTTTGACTTTTTATATTATCGACAGTCAGTCAAGAAGGACAGTTAATTATATTAGACAAAACAATGCATATGATTTTTCATTCCTGCCTGCTTACCTTCTAGAATGATAGATTACTTTTTCAATACAGCCCACAGCAACGTTTCAAACTGTATAAGAATTATCTGGATGTATCATACGAACTCTGTCACAACATACCGCACGTGACTAGAGTTTAAAATAGTTAAAAAATGAATGGCGACGGCCTGCATGCCCTTCCCGGCCTTGTCATAGATTTCACGTTGGATACGAAAACAAAATTGTAATGAATATATAGAGATGATGAAATGCGCATTTCTTATCACAATTTTAAAATATTAACAAAGAAGAACAGATTATACAAAAATAGAACTTAAAAACCTTTGATTTATATGATAAAAAAATAATAATGCCAGCCATGTACATTATATCCTATTGCAGGACAGGGGCATTCTCTACTACTGAAAAGTTCCTTCGTTCACCACACTGGCCTAATTGTTAGCAGATTTCACGTTCGAAATTCTTATGGAGAACTTCTCAGGTAAGATGTTTTTCTTCACAATTGAAACAAGCGATAATTTACAAGAAAATGACATATGGTCGCTAGAAAACCAAAATTTAGAATCAATGTAACTTGTGATCATAAATTACCTATGTTTTGGAATAATTTTATCACAGTAGTTTTTTTAAGTCAAATATGTAAACTGTCACGTCAGCAGATAACTTTTCTTTTATTTTTGGTAATTAAAATTAATGTTGTATAGAGACTAAACTCTATAACTGCTAATTATATATTTACAGTTTCACTTCGAGGAATTTACATTATTCTTTAGTAAGTAGGGCTTATTTTACGTTTAGCCTTTAACACGGATGAAGCCGCGAAGAAAATTGTATTAATTTA
This sequence comes from Manduca sexta, assembly GCF_014839805.1. NCBI lineage: Eukaryota > Metazoa > Arthropoda > Insecta > Lepidoptera > Sphingidae > Manduca > Manduca sexta. The sequence goes on from NC_051129.1 coordinate 2,906,972, forward strand.
AACTTACAAAGCAGGTTCACAAATTTCTAAATACTATCAACAGTATACTGCAGATTCTTTTACAAAAACAATTGTCGAGTAATCACGAACTCAAACGGTTATTATTGTCGGCGCGTTCCGGGTCGTCGCGTGCACCGGTCGCCATCTGCTACCATCTGGCACTGTGCGACCAGTCTGTAGTAAATACTGTCAATATTATAGACAGCAGGTGACAATACTTTATAGCATTACTTTTCAAAGTGCCCCCGTCCCATTGCAAGGCGTTATAATATGTAAAGAAGGGCGTTAATGTAGATTTTGTAAATCAATTTCAATACTTCGGGAATAGTACTTTTTTGGGTTAAGGGATTACAAGCCATTCTGTCACCCTAACAACGTACATGCAAAATTTCATTATTGCTGAGAGTAATAAAGGAAAACGTAACAAATAAATAAACTCGCTTTCATAGTATTTGCTAAGATACTTGGTGAGGCTCATGGTTTCCTCTTCCTTGCATTGAAGAGAAGAGGGGCGTGGGCATTCCTATTTAAGGTAGCAGGGTGGCATAAAAAATAATATGGGAACCTCTGCTTTTTAGTAAATACTCTTCAGTAACGTGAACAGTGTGCTTGTTCTTTTGTTATTCGTTAATATACATAAATTAGTGGGTTTGTTTTTTATAGAATTGGACGCGGCAGACGAAATATAAAAAAAATACTTTATTTTTTTTGTTTCTGTTTAATATGGAAATATCTGTTCATAAATGTCACCGAAGTGGTTTAGATATCTATTGAGGTCTAGTTTACACACTGTTTTACAAAGCCACGTTTTTTTTCGAACACAGCAAAGTGACCTACCTGTACCTGATGGTAAGTGAAGTAGGGTCCAATAGAATGTCGACTGACGAGAAATGATTACTCCTTGACTGTTGATACAATTATGCCGGCCTGTTGGAACCGAATACAACTCTCTCCCTAGAATCGAGGGCCACACCATCATAACAGTATTTAAAACATGGTTTGTATAGAAGGCACATCAGTCAATTATAGTAAAAATATATTATAAACATAATAAAGAATATAGTCAATACTAATTTGTGCATTGAACAAGTCATCCTATTTAGAAGGTCATAAGATCGATTTCTTCTAAAACAAGTTTAGCTTACATATCCAGAGGCGACATTTCTTTGTACGTATTATCGTAGTATATTAGTATTTATCAGGATCATACTGTAAGTTATTTTATGTCCGTGACAAGTTAATTTTTTGTTTATTGCTTTGAATGACGAGACGAGCTTGCCCTTCGCCTGATGGTAAGCGATACGACTGCCCATAAACAGTAGAAACAACATCCAACACCTTGAATTACCAAGTATTGTTTGGTATTCCACTGCGGTCGCCAAACTGAGACGTGAAATGTTAAGTCTTATACATATCCAGTAGTTACACTTGCTACAATGTCCTTCCAACCAGCACACAACAGTGACTACACACTGCTGCTTGGCGGAAATAGACATTACGGTGGTACCTACCCAGACGAACTCTCACATGTGAGAGACCTAATATCATTTTGCAATGCTCTACATAAGAAGAAATAAGGGTCTATCTCAACGACTACTTGAACCTAGTATATCAGTCGTGTATTATACCTATATGGTTGATTTTTGAGATGGTATTAAGGGCAATACCTTATGCAATCTTGTATTTTTTTTTCAATCTTTATTTAAAAAGCTCCGTCGCATTTTACAATGTCGCTTCATACGTAACTACGCTGACTTTAATATCTTTCCAGTTGTGAAGCTTCCATACAACCCGATTACTACCGGCTTCCCTTTTATATTTTTCTACGTTTGTCTTAGTTTTAGTTTTCTGTTCAATTGGCCGCAATATGATAAGTAAGGCCTGTTTGCCTCAGGTTACCTTTTAGCAAATTTCACCCTTAACGACTTTACATTGTTAATTAAATTCTCAAAGAGCAGTTACTGTAAGGTATTTATTTAAAATGTATATTTGTTTAGATTTCTGTCTGAATATACTTTAGATATCATTGCATGTTCGACTATTCAACTATCAGAATTTATCTTCGTATGGGTTTTCTCACTCGGCTTTAGCATTTGGCATCAACATCAAAGCATCGACTCAATCGATGACTTAGTCCCCATCCGGTATTCGAACCTATGGATATAGTTTACGGGTATTTTGGTTATGTTTGGTAAAACAACTTGACTGATTGATAGAGTATATCGTTCATAAGACCTTTATTCGTGTAAATGCATGATACTTTCACTTACAATAAAGTTTACATAACATCTGTCATGATAATTGTACCGTTCTTGAAGAACAAGTATTCCAATCAACATATCGATCGTTGAATAATTGGCTTAAGCGAATTTTTTTTCGAAAATTTATAACTAGGTAAGAAAAACATAGAAAAAAGTGCCGATTTTAAATATGTATGAAACTTTGTGTCGTAAAAAAATGTGGCTTACGTCAATTACCTTTTGAACCAGCGATGTATAAATACTATGAGCGTATAACATAAGCCTACAACAAAGTCTTGTCTAAGCCTACATTAGCGCAACAAGTTCATTAGTTTCACATTGTTGACTGAAAAACTATTGGGTCCATGACCTAAATTTTTAATGAACGTTTCGCATATTTTAAGATCAAACACCTTTGAAAGTTTGTACTGCAATCGTAAATTACCGAACGCCTACACAATATTAACAGCCATTTTGAAACAATTTACAACCGGGCATAAAGTATTAAACGACCGTTTTGTTACACATTAACATACCCGAAGCGTGTGTCGATCGAAAATAATACAAACAATTTGCTAATAGCACACGAAACGGTGAAAACGAAACCTGCACGCTAAAAGTTGCAAAACGGAATTAATTCACAACATCGAAAACGCTACACGTTTACGCAAATAAAAAAAAAATTCTGGCTGAATGGGGTTGCAAAATTCCTTTGCTGTTATACACTGAAAAAAAAAACAAAGAACGTCGCAGCGTTCCGATGATCAATCCGAACGGGCTCACCTTGATAATCCGTATATTTTGACAGCTGGTGCACGTCAACAAAGAAAACAATAGCCTGCACTTGTCTAGGCTGAACGTAATCGGTTTAGCAAATTACAACGTGAATTGTCACTTGAACTGGCACTTAACACAATTTACTTTTTTATATTTCGACATTCGAATTTTAAACACATCGGTCTTATCGGTTCGGCGGGTTTCGTTTGTTTTGAATAAAGAACGGGGCACAGCGGCGTGCGCACGCGTTCACAACCGCGCGCAGCACTGACTCGATTCACCGGCCATTTTCTCAGCGGTGGAGGGAGATGGCACCGAAATAGGAAATAAAATGGAAAAATAAGGCTGTACGGCCGCGCCATAAGTTATTACGCAAAAGAAGCTAATTATTGAATAGTTTAGTAGAGTTTATCTTTGTAAAATCAATGCACTTTCGAAAATGATAACCTATTTTCAAAGTAGCTGGTTTCTTGAAGAACCCTATATTTTCCCAATATAGACAATAAGGACCATTATATTTTAGCTTTAATATGATAGCGAAACGATCGTTAAGTACTTATTTTTATTACTTAATAAGTATGCAGAACAATACATTTTTGCAAAAAATATTTACGTTTTATAAAATGCAAATAATTTTATTACACCTGATAAACTTTATATAAAAGACTTTCTCGATTACACCGTTTCCGGCGATTTAAAGCTTCCAATTCCCATTTTTTGGAAGGATGCCTTGAGTTTGACATTTAGGTTATTTGAATTACAAATAACTATCCAAAGTGACATATGGGTGTCATATGGGTGTTCGAACTTAGGTTAAATAAAAAATTTGAATTATTAAAAATGAAAATATTTGATGTTTAGATATCTAAAATAAATATTTTTTTCTGTTTTGTAACAAAAATACTTAGTTTATGACAGTTACTCAGGATATGCCTTAAATTATGGCAGGATTTCCCCAGTTTCAAAATATTGTGACTTATTTAAGGTAGAGTAGGAAACTACACTTGATCCCGCCATATTAGATATTGAGCGACAGACCATATAGAAATAATTACCGTCGTATGAACAAAATAAAATTCAAAGTATATACAATAAACACATTTTTAAGAATCGATGTTTTAAAGTGAGTTTAAGTCTTGTCTAGCGTATTATTTTTCTGACTAAAAACAAGGTAATTCAAGTATGGGAGGCATACCCGCCAACAAAGCTTTCTTAAGCAGACACTGGCAAAATTATGTGTTCGTAAATATATATAATGACAGATTTAAGGTGTTTGGAGCTTCTAAGGTTTGGGGTCATTTTTAATTTGTATTGTATATTTTAGTTTATTTGTCTAAATAAAATCAACTATTTACATAAAGTCCGTTACATATAAACGAAATTTACGACAACATTGTAGAGACAATTATTCTGAAAACTTTTAGTAAGAAAAAATTTTCTCCATGCTGTGTTTAATAAACAACGTAATTTAATATAAATGTATATCCTTGACATTGTAAATTATATTATATAGATGACAGAAGTTTGTAAACTTGACTTTATTTTCATAATATTGTATTGCCGATGATATATATTATATATCCGCCCGGATAGCCACCACCGCATCCAAAGTGTTAAAACCCGCCATAGTGACCCACGTAAATGTGTCGCGTTCCGTGATCAGCCTGTGTATATTCGGTTTCAACAGGCCGGCATAATTATGTCGACTGCTGAGGGATAATCATCTCTCGTCAGTCGACATTTATCGGACCCCACTGCACTTACCATCAGGGGCAATGTGTTCACTTAGTCTTCCCCGTATAAAAAACTAAACACTTTTTGGACTAAGAGTGCCTAGGGCCTCGAGGCAAAACGAATTTCAGTATTTGGACTATGACCATGGGATATCTCGTGTTTTAGAACTACCCATATTCAATACGGCGATACTTGCATATTCTTTTTTATTAATGGAAAACGTGCTTGCTAATAGTGCGTGTAAGCGATGTATCTCTACCCAACTCTTTTGAGATAACAGCGTGATGGTATGTATATTATGTTTTTAAAATTTATTAGTGCAAAAAATGTTACTTATACTTGTTCTATTACCCCCTTATTCATAAATGTTTTTTATCTAAGGACGGAGTAAAGCTGTGATAACAAGCTTGTTTCTCAGTGCCCAACGGCACTGAGAAATAGACATAGGGCCGTTGTGATTGGTTATTATTATTGTATCTCAATATTAGCCAATCACAACGGCCCTATGTCTACGCACTGAGAAGACTGCCATGACGTCAGCACTGAGAAATAGACTTGTTATCACAGCTTTACTCGGTCGTTAGATAAAAAACGTCTATGAATAAGGGAGTTAGAAGATAAAGGGTTAGTAAGTCGCATCCTAGCTTCGGTGGAGTAGTTTTATTACGTTCGCGGGGTACCACACCGTACGGACGTCCTGGGTTTGAATAAAAGGTTGAAAACAGTGATATTTTGATTTTTCTATTCAGTATCAGCCGAGAGTATGAAATTTGTACATGACATGGCGATGGACTGGCCCCATATCGCATTATGGGACGGAACAAAGTTATTGGTAAAAACTAGATGCCGTAGTTGCGTATCCCTTCGGAAATAAAGGTGTAATATGAGGTATTTGTTTAGGTTGCTCTCCTGGTGGTTGGTAATCAGTGTTAAATCTCTTGAGATTGAGAAACAGAGTACCAAATTGCATTACAAATTATAGATGCGTACAGAGATGGACTTTCGCGTTCAGAATATCCACATACTTATTGTTAGTTTTTCCTGCGCACACAAAAGTTCTATAGACATCTTTATACCGGTAAAGTGAATAAGACTTAGGAATACTAGAATACCTAAGTCTTTAAAGGCAGCGCGTCCGGCACGCTTATCATATTTTTAGAAGCTATCCATTCAAAAATTGTTAATTTAAATATATATAACTCAAAGGTGACTGACTGACATAGTGATCTATCAACGCACAGCCCAAACCACTGGACGGATCGGGCTGAAATTTGGCATGCAGGTAGATGTAATGACGTAGGCATCCACTAAGAAAGGGTTTTGATTAATTCTACCCCCAAGGGGATAAAATGGGGGATGAAAGTTTGTATAAATCTTCTTAGATTTTCGACTAATTGAACTGAAATTAAAGATTGGAGCTACTATGATGAAGACGTTCGCTTAAATAAAATTTTGATAAATTCAACCCCCATGGGAATAAAATTAGTTTGAACCTACCAGTACCGGGAAATTATGTAGCAAGACTTTTATCATACAATGGACTTTTATCCCAGAAAACTCCTTCACGCTGGCAAAGCCGCGAGCAAAAGCTAGTACATTATAAATAAAGAAAAAAAACATATATTTCTACAATGTTTATTTTGGTTGTTTTAAATTGTTTTATAATATTGTGGTTTGTTTCAATAATTTTATAGTAAAAATGCCACTTAAATTGTTAATTTTGTTGATCTCTTCCTAAAGTACCTATACAGTAGAATCCGGTTATAACGACGGCCAAGGCACCGGTGATATTACGTCGTAATAACCAGAAGTCGTACTAAACAATCAATTTTTATTTTTTGATAATCACATATTTAATATATATTTTTAATACATTTTAAGGCGACCAGCTGACAAAAAGAAACATTGAGACATGTAAAAATATTTATTTCTTTTAAATTAGAATACGCGGTACACACATACGGTGCATACTGCATACACGCGCAAATAAGGAATTGTAGTAAAATAAGCAGTCTCATTAGTCCGCGATGCAAAGTGGGTACACAGGTAGGAAATAGCTTCTATTATTTTTCAATTCAATTTGTTTGTTTACACGTCAACGCACGTCGTTACAACCGGACAATTGTGTGGAATTACGTTGTTAAAAGTAGTCGGCTGTTATAAGCGGAGTCGTAATAGACGGAGGTACTTTCAAAGTGATTAAGTTTTAAAACCAAACATATGCCTATAGTTACGTCGCTCAAAACGGATGGTTGTTATATGCGAAGTGTACGAAACGGGCTACGCTGTATATCATTTTAACTAATAGATAGACCATTTAAAAAGAAAAGTTTTCGTAGTTTAAATTATACAAAAAGAGCTAAAATTTGGTTTTTAAAGAAATTCGTAAATCTTTGCATATTCTTGCCCGTAACTCGTGTGTCGTTAATATATAGAAGGATTACTCAAGGCTGAGTGCTCAGGGGAGGATCTTAAGTTTTTTAGCAATACATTTACCTACAAAGAACGCAAACAAAAATTATTACAATACAATGTTCGACCTTCAAAACATTTCCAGTGGATACAAGTAATATACAAAACTTGTTTATTAATATTTTATTGATCAGTGTGAGGCTACTAATCAATCATAAGAATATAAAATTAATTGTTATGTCGATATGTAAATATTAACGCCTGATGAAATAAGTATAGCAATTTATTGCGCCTTCAGAAATATTTATAGCAATAGGTTACGTTAAGGTACTTTTAATATGCATGTGCAACAGTAGCAGATTTATAAAATCAATGCTAATATTGTTTTTTTTTATATAAATTGCTTTACTTGTGTGTGACGATGAAAGTAATATTATAAAGAGGAAAAGTTTGTGGGTTTGTTTGTAGGTTTGTAGGGGAGAGTCTCTGGAACAACTGAACCTATTTTTAAAATTATTTCATTAATCCACATTACTCTGAATGCTATGGATCCATATTTTATAAGTAGTAACTATTTAATAATTCAACGCTGTCATAGCATGGTCATAATGTTTAGCCATAATTAATCACAGCAATTTCAGGAAATAATACGACATAAGATTTAGCCGACTTCAAAAAAAGGAGGAAGTTCTCAATTCGACTGTATTTTTATGTTTGTTACCTCAGAACTTTTGACTGGGTGAACCGATTTTGATGATTTTTTATAATTGAAACCTGGTGCTTCTCGTGTGGTCCCATATTTAAATTGTTGTTGGACTCTTGACTTCGGAGATACATTAGAAAACTGTTAAAATTACTTATGTCGTCAACTATACTGATTTTTACTAACACAAAAAGGCAAAAAATAAAAATGTTTTAACAAGAAAATATCGATGGCTCCTACGTATATAATCGTATCCCACAATTTTGCTGTTTTTACTTTTTTGTGTTTTCTAAATGAACTAGATGAGTTCCATGAACTGTATAAATTTGAAAGTCAAATATTGAAAATTAAGTATTTTAGATTTCCGTTTTCTATCGTATGTTGTTTTTGCATGCGACGTACCTAATCGTATTTACTTTGGCCACATTTTACGGGGGAAAAGGGTCAAGCGCCGTGCGTCGTATGTATCACTTACCGGTCGATACGTTGAGCATACGCATGTTCGAACCTAAAATATTAGTTTAACTCGATGTGAGCATTATTGATTCGTTCTACTAGAAATATGTAATTACATATTTCTACCTATCAAGAAATATTCACGAACACAAAAACTCTGTGTTATTTGCTTGTGGATTGGTTTAAAATGACGACAATGTTTGTAACGTTGTAAATAAAAATGAAGAGGATCACTGCATTTCAAACAATTACACTGAAAACAGGCTATTGGGTAAGTCTTTTTTAATTATATTTGTAATATTTACGCAGTTTATTATAAAATACAATTTTTAGTAATGCTTATTAATCAAATCAAGTAAGAATATCGTTAGTAGCACATACGATTATGTACGTTATTTTTTTTTTTTAAATTATATTGCATGTAACACATACATTTTTTTACAGCGATCATTATCGAAAGTTATTTATCGTATCTAATACATGCAATATTTTATTTAGTTCGCACAAAAGTGTTTACTATCGTATTTATAACTTAATATTATTTACGTTGCTCTATCTCTTATCGTAACTATCAATACAATAGTATACATGGAACTCAACAAAAATAATGCTGTCTTATGTCAGTTTTTTAATGTTTCAGTCTCTCCGTTACCAGCCGGGGCCAAACTTATTGAAATTTTAGCCCTTTCTGAACTCTTGGGCGAAGATTTTGAAAGTATATCACCAACATTAACGACTTTAACTGCTTGTGATATTATCTGTGAGGTTATTTAAAAATTCGGTATTATTATTATTATTATTTTATTATTGATGGATTTTGTATGGTGATTGTTTTTCTCCATACAAAGTAAATGAGGTGAATCATGTAAATTTTCTTGATTTTAAGTTGACGCTACAATATAAAAATTGGTGAAAAATTTTGCAGGGTAATACTGTTCAGTAGTTCTAAGATTAAAGAATTAAAACTACTAGACTTAATATTATTCTACATAAATATGACTGATGAACAGAAGTATATGACAATTGTTCAAACCATAATTCTACCCATAAGGGTAGACTGAGACTATGGATTGCCATTTTGAAAGATGCTGACATACTTCTCTCGCTTTCTCCACCTTCATCAATCTTTTCAGGCATTCCCGCCGGTTCCGGGTACTTTTGACCTGACCTATACTAAGAATGTCAGATATCTGACATTCAAAGGTACGGTGCGGTCGACCCCTATCAGCTCTTCCATCCACATTCGCCTTATAGACCGTCTTTGTCAGTCTCTTATCATCCATCCTCTTCAAATGCCCAAACCACCTTAGACTGTATGAAAATTGTGACGAAAATGAATACCTGGCATCGACAACAAAACAATGTTTCTGTAAATCCAATTTACTACAATTCATTGGCCATACATTAGCCGAAAAAAATGATTTGATTAGTCTTTGTACTGGTTGTGTCATTTCAAAAATTCACCACAGTTTTTACAAAGGCCTTTCATTAGAACCTTCATCCTCTCGATATCGAGAGAGAGACTTATGAGAAGGATTCAGAATAAGACATCATTATCTTCTCAAACCGTTATAGAAGATACCGATTGTTCCTTATGACGGTTACGAGATCTCTTTTATTCTTGATTTTAAGATTATCTTAAGTACAGTAAATCATGTGATACTAATCCTTGACACTTAAAATGATCTATGTAATTATTATTTCATTTTTATTTTACACTTTATATACTTAAAATATGTATAGGGCATTCTCTACCAGTTAACCTTTGTGTGATGGAGTCATGAAGGCACTAAAGATAAGTGTAAAAAAAATATAATATGGGAGGAATAAAAATTGTTAAAAATAATAAAATAAATGTTAAATAATGTTATAAATAAAAGTATAACTACACGGACATACATATGTAAGGCAACAGCAGTAGAACCTTAGCTTTCGATGCAAAACGATGTCGTGGTCGTCCTAATATCGAGTGAGAGTGCATTCCGGAGAAGAATGGATTGATTTGCAAAGGAAGAGGTGAGTAAAGTCGAAACTGTGAGAGGGACACTTAACTAGAAGATTGTTTGAGAAGCGAAGGTTTTCATTATGAGTACTACTTAGATACTGGAATTGAGAAGGTAATTAGGAAAGAGACTTGGGATGTGAAAGTATAGTGAGTGCCCGCAAAGAACGGCGTTGAAGTATGGGCAGCCATTTCAACTGTGAGCGGTAGGAAGACACATGGCCATATTTACGGAGACTCAAAATGAATCGAATGCAGTTATTCAGGAGGCAGTCAAGTTCATTGAATTGGTCTGCATTCAGATCAAAATAGCACGCATCACCGTAGTCTATTATTGAAAAGATAAGGGATTACACAGGCATTGCCTTAGTTTTGGTAGGGAGAAAATTTTTCAAACGATAAAGAGCACGCAGAGTACTCATAACTTACTGGCAAACAGAGTTTATTATGTTATGTTTTTATATGGTATTAAATAAGCTTTTAAATGATTTTAGATAGCCATTAATACTACTTTTACGGTTTAATGTTCCTCATGAAAGTTACCTACTAAATTTTTCTTGTAACGACTGTTAAAACCTAATTAATAAAAAGATTATTACGTAAATTGTGATGCTCAATTATAATACTGCCAATCTATACATAATAAATATCTAGTATATAAATTAAACTTTTATATCTAGATGCCATTGTGATTCTAGAAAATTAAGGGTTACTTTGTTTATTTAAGATTTAGTACCTTGTTGCATGTACGTAGGTAAAAAAAAATACTTATACATTGGTTACATACATTTCAACATGTATACACAGAAAAAAACGAGAAATTGTGTGTTAATTTCATAATTATCTTTGGCCATTTATTACTGTATAAGAATAGTACCCACCTAAATACTTTATAATAAATATAACTTAAGGTAAAATTTTACTGTTTTTATTTAAACCTATTTTAACTATTAAACTATTATATTCAAAATCCGGCTTATTTAATATAATATTATAATATAAATACATTTTTGATCTCCTAATCATCACATACACTAATCAAGTAAGTTTACAATGTACGCAGTTAATTATGGCATGTATGTGTTACGTCTCAATTTTACTTTAATAAGATCACTGTATACTACCGTAACTTTTATATACGATATTTCTATAAAAATTTAAGCAGGCGTAAAAAATCGTAAGTAGCACTTACTATTTTTTTACCATATGCATATCCGACAGAAATAATCGTAACTGCAATATTTAAAAAACTACAAATAATTAATATTTTATTCCTACTCTATATTGTGCCTCCCTAGATCATCTATGCATAGATTAAATTTCAAAACTAAAGGGTTAAAATTGACGATACGGTGCAAGAAAACACCTTTAAAGCGCTGTCCTGAAAAAAGTGCAAAACAAACATACGATTATATACGTAGGAGCCATCGATATACTTACCGCTTTCAAAAACTGTACAATCATTTAACATTACCTATTTACTGGTTACCAATTTTGGCGTCGATGCCTTATAAAAATTAAACATTAGTCATTAAAACTGCTAAGTAAGCTAGATAAATACATGTACAAATGTACGAAAACAATGTTTAATTTTTTTTAGGCAATGACTCAAAAATTGGTAACCAGTATGTAGGTGCGGCCTTGTTATATAGCTTGGTCATTATCACCTAGGTGAAGCCGCAAATTCAACCAAATAACGCTATAAAACATCCTAATAATATTATGTTGTTTATAAACTAGTTAACGCTCACATGATGACATGTTGCACCCAGTGCCGAATTTATAATATTTTTTATGAGTGTAGGCCACTTTATTTCAGTTCAATAAACGAAAGTTAAATTATATCGAGTGAGCGTCTTCTGAAATCTGCCGATCTAAGAGGCTGCCGCCCATACGCCGCGGCCTATACGGCCTATTTACAAATCCAGGACTGATTGCACCGTCTTCGATTAAATGTATTTTGTTCAAGAAGCCGTTTACAAAATCGCAAAACTTTTGCTTTACCTTTGTTCATAACGAATCTCGGTCACCATTCACCCCTTTACCACATGTGCTCTTCCTATAATTTCATATCAAATAAGTATGTCATCTTTTTTGATTCATTTGCCTCTGCTAAAATTAGCATACTTAAAAATATTATTTAAATTTATATCTCACATTTTTAATGTAGTTGTTTGACAAATGACATTCCTTATTAGATAGTCAATTATAATCTGTTTTACCCAATGACTAAATATAAAGAGGACAGGCCTCAAAAGTTAGCTATATGAATAAGTTATATTTATGTTAGGGAAATCGACGCAGAATTGTCAATATATATGTCTATCTCTTTTACTCAAAGCTTATTTGGAACGCAACAAAAAGACAAAAATAATTGCTTTCTTCGCATATGGCACTATTTCGTTTACTTCAACACACTGGGACCGCCTTGCGGCAGAAACGCTCATTTTATGCTGGCCAGTCGGCAAGTACATGTAGTGTCAGACGATGTAAACAAATCTTCATAAATATTGAATTTAAAGTAATATAATCATATTCTCAATTGTTCAGTGTGTTTATTAGTGTATTTGTTAAGTTTCGAAAATGACTCAGTGTTGTGTGAAAGGATGCAAATCGAATTCACGCAAGAAAGACCCCGAAATATATTTTCATAGGTTAGTAACTGTTTTTACCGAAAATTAGCAAATATCTTTGTATAATTACTTTTTGGATGTGTTTTTATCAATTAAAATGATATGTGGATCTGGTTTGTTAAGCTTTGGACCCTTTTAGGCGTGATTTATACACATTAAAATCATTATGTTTGTTTACACACGAGCTTAGGGATGGGTGGGTGGATTTGTTTAGAAATTATTGATATCGATATTTTAACAGACGCCCGTTTATCAGTTACGGTTTTGTCTTTGAAAGAATGTTAGAGCACACATCAATATTGTATTATTCAGAAGGACAAACTAAGTGAAATTAGAATATTTTTTAAGATAACCAAAAAATTTAAAAACCAAGGCAAAATGAATTGAGAATATTGAGCGACGTGATTGGAATCCTACACCAAATACATATTTCTTTACATTTTGAGAAGATATGCATAAACCACACGTTTAATTAACGCGAGTAAAGATAACTGTTTTCCAACAATATTCCCGATAAGTAAAATAGTAATGATTATTATACTTCACCTAATAGTAATAATACTTTAATATATTGCTATGAATAAAATTAGAATTGTTACATAAAAGAATAGATAAACATAAAAGAAACAACATAAAGATGAAATGTAAGATATATTTTTACAATTGGCGATCTTATGTTTCGAGCAACCTTTGCATGCACGGAAATAGATACATAATCATATTGTTGTTATTGCAAATAATTATTATAATTGATTATCTTAACCACCTTTTTTACGGTCATTGATTTTAGTTTGCTGAACCATAGTTATGTTTCTCGATCAAAGAGCATAATAATAAAATAAAATAAAACCAACCAAATAATTGCTGGCTACGCTATCTTATTCCATTTATCATGTATTAAATAAATATCTTAATCTGTAACTTAAATTTTTAGCAAGGAATAGTGCAACATACAAATATATATCAAACACAACTGGATGTTTGTCACAACAGGTACTGCTTTGTTTAACAATTGTTACTTATAAATCAGTTTCAGTGTGTTTGTTTACATTATGGTTTGTTATATTTATATTATGGTAGTTCCTAACCCCTTTCGTATTTGATCTTTTTGGGGCTTGTTTGTCTCTCTTAATTCTTCGATGTCGATACAAAATTTTCGGTACTAGCATATCACTATTGTAAGGGGCGGAGTCGGCACCATTTTGTTCATGAAATGTGCCGCATGTCACGTGACCATATTACCCATCCTCTATACTTCTTTTATCATTGGTTTTACCTCCATTTCTAATTCCTATATGTCGTGTTTTAAAGTATTTGTTTGACACGTGTCATTCCTTATTAGATAGTCAATTATAATCTGTTTTATCTCCTTTTCTAACTCAGTATGTCATGCTCACATCTAGAAGGTTGCAAATATTTATTATAACAATATATTAGACTGTATGTCCAATTGTTTGTAACCAGTTTTATGTATCTAATAAAAAAAACTGCTATACAATGTCAACAGAACTTGTTACAAATAAACCAAAAGTCCATTTAAACTGGATGCAAAACTACACGGATGTCTATAAATGGAATTTTACTTAAAGTCAAATACTTGCAGGTCTGCATTATTTTAGAATAAATACTATATTGTTTTATTTATATTAACATTCATAGTAATTGATTTTTATTTGTTTGCGGAGTGCACTTCTGGCCGGCATTTTTGCGTTAAATGAACTGGTATAGTAGCAAATATCTTGTTTGGTGACGGGAAACGACTGCCCTTAAACATTATCTACACTACCAGTTCTTTGAATTATAAAGCACTGGATTACACTGAAATATAACTATTTTGTGGATTGTATCGCAGTGTTTGTATTATAGTTTTCTGACGTTTCGTAGATCTTGCAGCGTTCGTAGTCACGGGCCGGACAGGCTAACCGCGGAAAATCCGTAAAATAGTTTTATTTCAATGTCAATATTCGCGTTAACATAAAAAAATCACTAAGCACGGGCCTCTCTACTACTGATAAGATTAGGCCTTAGTCTACCACGCTGGCCTAATGCGGATTGGTAGCCTTCACACACCCTCAAAATTCCCATAGAGAACTTCTTAGGTATGCAGATTTCCTCAGGATGTTTCTTTCGCGTAGCAAGCGATAATTCACAAATAATGCACACATAATTTTTAGAAAAGTCCTAGGTGTGTGCCCTTGGATTTTGGACCTGCTGACATTCGTCTCGGCAGTTCGTTCCAAACCCAACTAGGCTATCGCCGCTTGAGGTGTCATTAATAGCCTCTTAAGATTGGCGCTATTTAATAAATATTAAAAAGCCACAATCTTAAGACGCTGTCTTTAATTTGACATCGTCTTAGCTGATATCGCACGTAAGAGCGAAATTGAGATGTAATTATTTATAATATTGCTCTAAGTCTCACGATGCTTGGACATTGTACGAGTACAATTATTTTTAAAATAAATTTCTACAGTGCTTGTATCCACCTGGATAAATATTTATCCACGGCAACAACATACACAAAGTCTAAATTATTATAGTATTATAATTACAGTTTAAAACAAAAATAAAAAACAAACAAAAACACACATCACGCATTTATTACAGAAGGGGTATGCAGAGGCGCAACCAGGGCACAAAGTGTGTTCAAGTGTGTGTACAAGTGTGTTCCGTCCCATGATGTGATACAGGGCGAGCCTATCGCCATATCGAGCACAAATTCCAGACTCCGGGATAATACTGAGCAGAAAAACCCAAATATCCCTTTGCCCGACTCAGGATTCGAACCCAGGACCTCATAGCGCTGCCTTGCCGCGCATGCAGTACATCTACGCCACCGAGGCAGTCTATAAATTATTCATTAGGTTAAAACCATTGATTTATTGATTGCTGTTATATACTACATAATAAATTAATTAATTCATCTCTTCAAAGACCTATGATAATAAGTAGATTTTATTTAAATAGGTTATTGAAAACCTTAGATTTTATTAAATTCAAATTTATAAATATTCAATAATAAAACTATTTCTAGCCATTTTTAGCCCAATAAATTATACGGGGTATTGGTGTTTTAAAATCTAATATGATTTTAATTCAAATAAAACAAATAACTTTTGGCCGGTTTGCCCCGACTTAGTATTCATCCATTGCTATAATTATATTGATTTCCTGACTTACTTAGTATGGCAATATTTGTGATTTGTATTATATTATTATCAATAGCAAATTGACAATCTTAACCTCTCAAAACTCTGTGAAAAGTGAAAGTTTGTGAAGATGTTTGTTTAGAACTTAACACAGAAACTGCTCAACGAATTTAAATGAAATTCATGAAACAGAGAGACTATGTCCTGGATTAGCATAATGACTTTAATTTTGAAAGAATCTAGAATTGTAAAATGTAAATAGATAATTGTCGACCTTTCGGACGATCAACACCACAGTCTCCCCCGCGACCAGAAGGCTGCAGTCTTCGAAACGTCGGAAGAACCCTAAAATATGAAAAACCGAGATAAAATCCGAAAAAATGTTTTATTTCAATATGGTAAACAATTCGTATGCATATACAAAATTAAATAACACCCATAATTAGTTCTGATAACATCCTGCAATCCCTAATTATAAATTAAAATTAAGTCAGGCTAATGATTTAAAGGTAGGTCACCTTGACTTGTATGTTATGTTATATAATAGAAACTTCTGGTTTAACATGGTGTGGTATTTTGAAAGGAGAGAGGGTAATGACCAGGCGGGTCAGCTGATGGTCATTGCTACACCAAATATATTTAATTGTAAAAGATTTGTTGGCGGAAAATCTCAGAATCGTTCTTTTAGAATATTCATGTTTGGTGAAGGCCTATAGACAAGTGCCCATAGCCATAGTGTTCTAGATACAAAGAATGAACGAAATTTGGTTGATAGGTAAACGGCATCTGATTCCACAAGTACGTTTTTTTGCTGCTTTAAATGACGAGATGAGCTTACCGTTCGCCTGATGGTAAACGATACGACCGTCCATGAACAGTAGAAACACCATCCAACCTTGCATTATAAAGTATTGTTTGATATCCCACTGCGCTCGCCATCCTAAGACATGAGATGTTGTCTTATTATATCTAGTATTTACACTGGCTACAATGTCCTTCAAACCGGGACACCACAGTGACTACACACTGCTGTTTAGCGGCAGAAATAGACATTGCGGTGGTACCTATCCAGGCGGACTTTCACATACGAGAGATCTACCACCAGTAGGTGTACCACCACCACCACCATGTTACCACCACTACATTAATATGAACTAATAAAAAGCGAAAAATTTCTAGTATATTAGATCATTGACGAGCGCTATCTATCTCATCCCTTTTATAACATGTTTTTTTTATACAGTGCAGTACGAGTCCTTATGGCAAGGAGCAGAGTCCAGAAAGAATATCGACAAGAGATGATCTCTCGCCAGTCGATATTATGCCGGCAGTGAGTTGTGTTTACGAGGTGTGATGATAGCATTTGTTGTTTTGTATTCGGTCCGTTAATAACAAAGGCTTTACAATTATATTTTTGTGACAATTTTAATTGATGTATAAGGAAAAATTCGCACTGTACTTTGTGAGTGAGTTAAAATTTTGAAGTTATTTTTAAATACCATTTATTCATCACAGTTATATTAATTTATATTATTTATCGTGTGTTGATCAGTGGTGTAAATAAACAATGGCATGACAGCTAAAATTTTATAAAAATAAATAAATTTGTTTTGTGCTTTGTGATATTAAAATAAGTCAACGGAAAAATCTTTATAGGTAGTGGCGGTTGTTTCTATCCGGACGCTGTAAAGTGACTCCACTGCACCTACTAGTAAGTGGCGTGGGGTCCAATAAAGCATCGACTGATGAGAGATGATTACCCCTCGGCAGTCGGCACAATTATGCCGGCCTGTTCGAACCGGATAGGCATAGGCTAATTCCGGAACGCGACACATTTACCTGGGCCACTATGACGGTTTTAACGCCTTGTGTACGGTGGTCGCTATCCGCGCGGATATAAAATATATCCTACCACCAGTAAAGCCACGCTACTAGCATTGTCAAAAAGTTTCTTACTTATTTACATCTAACAATATAATCGAAGTCTAAATTTAATAATACTAACAATTGAGATATACATCTAGTTTAATACTTTTCTAATATTGTTTGAACATTACGTGTGTAATTTGTGTGTTGTATTCTCTTTTAATTGATACACACGTCAGAATATTATTTTAATACTTTATATTAGAATTAAGAAATATTTTTCTGTTGGAGAACTTTATATAAATAAAATGAAAAAATAAATAAATTATAGTATATATGATCATAAAAATATTTTCATTAATTATTCAGATCGCCATTGATTGCAGCTTCGTGCGAGCGAAAGATGTTTTTTTTTATATCCTTTCCAGGGTCTTAAACTACCTCTATACCAATTTCATCTAAATCCGTTCGGTAGTTTTTGAGTTTATCGCGTTCAGAAAGGCCGAAAGCCACGGCTTATTCGTTAATGTCATCCTCTCCTAATGACTATCCTGAGCCGAGGTTCGAAACCCGCTAGTGGGTTACCCTCATGGTCACTAATTTCCAAAGTTTGCAAGCGTCTAAAGCGATCACGCAAAAGTTTGGTGTTTTGTATAAGCCGATCCTTGTCCCAAATATAAGTCATGTTTCACTTACGAGTTATAATATCGGCTTAGGAAACTGGGAGAGTATGAGACATCAACGATTAGCGAACTAACAATCTATCAATTACCATATTCGTCGGCACTCGGGCTTGAACTATTAGAAGGGTCGGGGGGGACGGGGACGCGGCGAGAACGGAACTGCGGTCTTGTAGAGTTTGAGAGTTTGAGGAATTCGTTTTTAATATGAATAGCCAAAGTGATATCGTCCTCAGGGTCTGTAAAACTGAACGCGACAGTCTTCATTTAATATGGTTGAATGGCCTAACCAGAACTACGAACATTTAACAAGTTCATGGTTCGCAACTGCGCGTCAATGTGAGACATCACAATATGTTAAATCTTGTAATGCCTAGTTATCATATTGTTGTCTTTATTGTTATTAAAATTAGAATATAACGAGGGCACAGCTGCTCGACCTCATAAAGAGAATACGAAAAATAGAAAATTGTTTTATAAATAGATAGTGACCGCTTTCCATCAGACGTTTCCGGGATTTGTCAACCAAAAAATAATAAAATTATATTTCCTTAAAAAAATTTCAGAAAATCTGCATACCTAATTGTACATAATAATTTCGAAGGTACATAAGATTTGAAGTCGAACAATCCGCACTAGGCCAGCATGGTGGATTAAGGTCTAAATCCTCACAGTAGTACAGGATTCCTGTGCCCAGCAATGGTATTACACTACTGGTGGTACTGTCGTATGCCTCAATGGCGTAATTGTAGTCGGGACGAGTACAACAACATTTTTTCTATTTAGGTTTAGGTTTTTCCATCTTAAAAAAATACTTAGTCACACCTGGGACTCAGGAAGTCGGCGGTGTGACACCCCGTGCATCGGAAAACACGCAAAGCCGTTGGTCCTGCGCCCGATCTCTCTCCGGTCATGTTGGATTGCCGTCTCACCGTACTATGAGTGTGAAGGAACAGAGACCGCACCTGAGTATTGCACACAGTTGTGCACTATAATATGTCCTGCGTATTTAGCTGATCTCCGTTGAGGTTGGCCGCTGTGGCCGAAATTCGGTTAGGAAAGACTACTGTCGTATATTAGTATTACTTCTATCTGGCCTTAGTCAACTTGAAACTGACTCAGATATTACTAAACTGACAATGAAATCGCCGTAATGACGTCATAAAATTTATGTTGAATGAAGCCTTGTTAGCAGCATTCATAGACCATAAATAGGTAGTCGATCTTACTTAGATAAAATGTAAACAAGCCTATTGTGAAAATAATGAAATGCCCTATTTCCGTTAATTGTGCTCATTATAATTAGCGACATCGTCAGAAAACAATTATAAGCGATGTGCAACCGAAAAGGATAATAGAGTGATAACTAAGATCTTTTTCCTTGAATGGTGAGAGGCTTTGCCCAAGAGCCGACTCTCGCGAGGGCTGAGATTACGTGTACCGCTCACTTGCTCGCCGCTCCGCTCGCGTAAAAACGTTTTCCAGGGTAAAGTTTTCCGGGATAAAAGACCTGCTATATATTTTCCCGGGATATAAAGTAGCCTTTGTCCATCCTAGGGTCTTAAACTATCACCATACCAAATTTCATTGAAATCCGTTGCGTATTTTTTGAGTTGATCGCATTCAAACATTTTTTATTGATGCCCCGCTCCTATTAGTCATAGCGCGTTTTACAGCCTATAACCTTCCCCGATTAATAGGCTATCCAATACAAAAATATTTTTTTTAATTGAACTAGTAATTCTTAAACAAACAAACTCTTCAGCCTTATACAATAGTACTATCGTCGTCTCGTCCTTAAAAATAGAAAAAAACGTTCCTAATTTGAACTATGGCGGGCCATGACAATGAGGTTATATAAAACCGCGCGCTTTTGTTTCATAATATTGTCGATAGAACGCGTTCGTGCCACACTGGTACATTGACATTGGTTCGTTGGAGACGTATCTTCAAATAAGGAAAAAATATATAAAAAATGGTGCGTCGATTGTATAATTTTTTAATGTTTTCGAGTGTGGTGTCTGCCATGTACAGTTCGAAAGCCATGGAGGGCTATCCTACAGGATATTTAGCGGATTGTGAGTACGAAATATTTTACAAATGTATTAATTAATTTAATATTCGTTTTTAATAGCATTTAAAATTTATCTCATCGCGATATCTATTGAAGTCTTTGTTTATAATGACGAAGTATATATGTAAATGCGAATTTTAACTCAGTACTAAATGTTGTGGTAATCTATATATATAAAAATTAATCTCTATTTCCCTTGATCACGCCATTACGCGTGAACAGCTGGACTGATTTCACTATTTTTTTGTTGTTGTTAGGGGAAGGTTCCTATGAAAGAAAAAAATAAAAAATGCGTGGAAAATTTGAAAATTTAAGAAAACTTAACTAAAATATTAATTTTATGTAACTGCCAGTTGTTTGAAATAACTGTCAGCGATTGACAGAATGCGCGCTGCAAATTCATAGTTAAGACGCAATGACTAAATATCTTTTATCATTGTTAAGACGGGACAACGTCTGTCGGGTCAACTAGTTATAAATATTTTAATAAATTTAAAATTTGTTTCTAATGTCATTTAAAATTTACCTCGTCGTGATATGTTTGTTTATAATGACGTACTATATAGTTGCGAATTGTACTTCTCTCTATAACATATATATAACACAAATAAATCTAAAAATATTACTGGTTAATTAGTAAGTTCAATTACAGACAATGATCCGAAACAAATAAATCATTTAAAATCATAAATTGTATAGATCTGGTCGCAACAGACTCATGACGAACTTCACAACACTTTTCATACCAGCATGGTAAAGTGACCTTACTATACCTGATGTAGTAGGGTCTAGTATCGACTGGCGAGAGATTATGACCCCCGTCGGATTGTTTGGAACCGGATATAAACGGCTGAACCCGGACCGCGACGTACGTGGGTCATGGCGGGTTTCTCACCTCGTGGGGGTCGCTATCCGAGCGTATACAAATATCATATAAACAGCAATTGTTTTAATTAAAACCGAAAGATAAAACCTTTCATATTTAATTATAGAAATAATTCATCTATATATGTACTTAAAAATGAATCCCTATTTCCCTCGGTCACGCCATCACGCGTGAACGGCTGGACCGATTTCACTATTTTTTTGTTGTGTTCGTTATTGTCAGAAGGTTATTATGAAAAAAATTCAAAAAATTGCGCGGAAAATTAGGAAATTTAAGAAAACTTAACGAGAATATTAATTTTATATAACTGTCAATTGTTTGAACTAACTGTCAGCGATTGACAGAATGCGCGCTGCAAATTCATAGTTAAGACGGGACAACGTCTGTCGGGTCAACTAGTTTTATATAACATAATAATTAGCCCTGTATTCTATACTGTCCCATTGTTGGGTACGGGCCTCCTCTACTACTAAGAGGGATTAGGCCTTAGTCCACCACGCTCGTCTAGGGCGGTTTGGTAAACTTCACAAACTCTCGGAATTCGTATAGGGAACTTCTCAGGTGTCCAGGTTTTCTCACGATGTTTTTCTTCACCATTAAAGCAAGCGATAATTCACAAAGAATACACACATAATATTTGGAAAAGTTAGAGGTGTGTGCCCTTGGGTGTCGAACCTGCGGACATTCGTCTCGGCAGTACGTTCTACAACCAGCTAGCCTATCGCCGCTTCATTATACAAATTAAATATTACGATAAATCGAGTAATATTTTTCTTGGCATTACAAAATTGTAACATATTTTTAACCTCGGCAGTGTTCATATCGATTTTTTGGGTCCAATTAATGGTCAATGATACTTTGTGATATTATGCTTACTCTAAAAGGATGGTGTGTACAAAATGAATAGCACTTCATCGGTCGCCGTTACCTCCAAATTAAATGAACTGCTCTAAACAACAATAAATAAACCAAAATGTACTTTTTTCTTCTCTGTATAATGTACTGTAGTTTATATCTTAAACTGATTTTAAAAGAGCAATACCAGAGTTGTTTACCTGTTCTTCTCTGGTAAGAACTGCTTTCCGAGGATGTAGAGTTAATAGTGACGGAATCTAAATAACATTTTACGGGTTCAAATAAATCATTCCATTTATTATGATTTTATGTCAAGGGTTCGTTCTTATACACACGTTGGTCAGTGAATTCCACATCCTTCTTATCGAAGGAATTGACAAGATTTTGCAGGCCTAATGGAATATTGTACATAATATCTCTCGCTTATCATCCAGTTAGCAATGACCAGGCGGAGAGCTATGTAAAAATTGTAAAAAAAGGGCATTAAATCTAATTTAGCAATGAGAAAACTTAGTACTAAAATATTTATACGATTATAGAAACTCATTGCATGGTACTACGGATTTTTCACCTGCACAATTAGTATTTCAAACTTCATTCGCGTTTGGATTTGATAATTCCAAATACGAGCACGTCTTCGCTGTCCACATCTAACACTCTCGCTGAAACTGTGCTCACAAAGTAAAGCCTACGGGGAAACAAATAAACAAAATTTTAAACTCGGAAACTATGTCATATAAAAACATTTATTGTGAACAAAAATTATCTTGGCACAAAGGTGTGGTGATTGAGCGTTTAGGGAGCGTAAAATACTTAATTAAGGACTGTAACTCTTTAGTTGAATAAGAAAAATATAAACCATCTGATATGCTGCAGAACAGTGCATAATAATAGTCAATGATATGATGCTTATAGCCCTGTCGAAAAATCTGACGTGACATCAGAGTTGCCTGCAACTAGTGTGCTCGCTTTGGAAGTGCGTGACGCGTCGTGTTATGAAGAAGGAATAAAGATCAGGCTAATTCACCGCCAGAAGCTCAGAACTCAGTTATCGTGTCACCTGAGGAGCCACCAGACCTTCGCGCGCTTAAACATGTTGTTGCTACCATCACTTGGGGGATTGCAATTTTCTTGTTGATTTGACCCTGACACTTCTGCAAACACTGAATGTAATCAGTCCTGGATTTGTGAATAGGCCGTAAAGGCCGCGGCCCATGAAGCGGCAACCTCTTAGGAGCGGCAAATTTCACAGGACGCTCACTCGATTTAATTAATCATTAGTTTATTTAACTTTAGTACCTTCTATAATACAAACAAATGGAAAATTATGAAGTATATTAGAAACACACATACATAATATATACATACACACATAAACCTACCTACATGGAGCGGCGGAAATAAAGTGGCCTACACTCATAAAAATATAAATCCGGCAATGAATGTAATGAAGGAGTTGAATATTCGAGCGATTAATCCCTTATATCGACATCTTATTCAGATAGGGTTTTGCGACCTAATTATAAGCCGTCTTTTGTATAATTATTAACGAAAGAGGGGAATTGTTATATATAGCTATAGGTATACATAGACAATAAGTAAGTGGCTGCGCCCATTGTGACGTCACGGATTAAACGTCAGTGC
Organism: Manduca sexta; assembly: GCF_014839805.1. NCBI lineage: Eukaryota > Metazoa > Arthropoda > Insecta > Lepidoptera > Sphingidae > Manduca > Manduca sexta. The sequence continues at coordinate 2,931,083 of NC_051129.1, forward strand.
GTAAACAACTGCGAACTGTTTCACTTGTCCTTGAGTATATGACAGTACTTAAATAAAAAATAATTTGTAGCTTGTTATCATACAGTGCCATTTCGATATTGTGTTCCTAAATGAAATCACTTATTTATCTTGTTGAAAATAAATTTACAATAAGTTGCTCGAACCGTAGATATCAAATATAAAAGTGTAAGTTTCATATAAAATAAATAGCAATAAAGAGTAATTATAATGTAACATGCCCTAATGCCATCATTATTAAGAGAATTCATCGCAGCGGCAACAACACACTTTCGGTTAGAAAAACTTACTTTCACTCTGTATACGCATTAAACTATAAAATAATCAAAGAAAAGCAAACTGAGATTTTTGGTGAAAATATTCGTTAATAACGAAATATATTTGGCACAATGTTAGCAGAGGTAAAGGTGAGTATGTAGTTTGAATGCAATATCAAAATGAATCCGTATAATATCTAGTTACTATATTCTAACACGATATGTAACAATAAAAATTAATTCACGATTTCACATTTTGCGGATACGGTTTAAATTAATATACACACACATATGCACACAAATACTCGCGCCTTTTATCTCCAAAGGGGTAGGCAGAGGCGTAACTGGTGCATCCATTTCTTTGTCGTGCGTATTGCGTATATTTGCGGGCGACCCCACGGCCATATCGGGCACAAATTCCAGATTCCGGAATGATACTGAGTAGAAATTTAAAAATAGCTTAATTATAACTTGCTTATTATTCCAAACTGTTGAAAGTGCAACGCGATGCAGCATTTCCTTGTTTTATATCCTCCATTTTTATTTTTTGAGAGGTTAACCGAGTCAATGAGTAGGCTGGTGAGTTGTGCAGTCAATCCGGTTTCCTCATAAACTATATAATTTATAATGTCAGCCCTGTATTATATACATATTGCTGCTGTTCAGAAGTCTCCTTAATACTAAGTGGGTTTAGGCCTTTGTCCACCACCCTGGTCTAGCTCGAAGAGACAGCCATACTATGTAAATAATAGTAACATCTAAAATAAGAGCCATAAGATACAATGTACAAATATAATTTACGTATAAGCAACGCTGACTATAACTGGCAATGAAAAACCTGGCTTCTATATGGCTTTCCTGTCCTCACACTCATCACTACAACTACTGAAAGCCAGGATCAGCAGTGGGACTAATTTGTTTTTATCCCGCAGCGAAATTAATCAAATAGAAAGATAGGACTTGGAAATATTAATTGTTCACTTATCTGCATAGTAATGCGGAAGACTAGATAATGAACTTTTCGATTTCAACCTCAAGTATATTGACGTTTACAACTAGATAAGCCGTTCGTAACCGCGGGTAAAAATTAAATAAAAGGGTCCTATCACATCAGCTGTTAGATTTGAGTATGGCTCCTGTAAGAATATTTTTTTTTGTATAACCATATGAAACTGACATAAGTAAAAAGTAAAACTTTATTTCTACTTAAATATAAACGTTATAAATGTTCATAATTAGTATAACTACTACAGGAATCTTTAATGTTAAATGCAACGTTATTCTTGGTCATAAGAGGTGTTAACAAAAGAGCAATGCTAATTTCAGTCCGAGTTGTTGAACATCATTAAACAATTTAATCGAGCTGATAATTTTATTTTTAAATTAAAACACTTGTTAAGCACTACTAAAAAAATATTTGCTATATGTATTTATTGAGGAATTCAAATTATCGTGTGATTTTTAAAAGCAGGTATAATTAGATAATTTATAGTTAATAATAAAACCAAGACACAGCCGCATAAGACGCTTAGAATTTAATAAAAAAATAGAATAAATATGCTAAAAATGATCAATAGGGTATAAACATGTAATGACTTGTTTTTGTGAAATGTAATGATTCAATGTTAAGTCAATTAAAACAAATAACGTAAAAATAAAATTAGTTTTCAGATTTTATCGTATTTTTTTGATATTTTAACTTTCTTCCGACATTTCGGAGTCTGCAGCCTTCATAATAAAAAATAAAAAAATAAACGATCACGGGGCGGATTGAGATGTTGGTCGTTCGAAAGTCAGTTACAATATCATTACAATTTTGCTGATGGTATAATATACTTATATCCGCCAGGATAGCGACCACCTATACAAGGTATTAAAACCCACCATATTGGCCCTCATAGGTAAGTGTTGCGTTCCGGGATCAGCCTGAGTGTACCCGGTTCCAATAGGAAGGCATATTTGTGTCGACTGCTTAGGGGTCATTATCTCTCGTCAGTCGACATTATATTGGACTCCATTCCACTTACTATGAGGAGCAGTGAGGTCAAATGCCGTGCATGACTAAAAAAAAAACATCTACCTACATTTTACAATTAAGCAAAATTTAAGTATTTGTTAGTTTAATAAGAAATCATCATACTAATAAATTATCGCGTGTAAAGTCAAACAAACGTTTTTTGTTTTATACTTATTACCTTAATATAAATGGGTATTGACCGCGCCGAAATTTCATGTGACCTTTAAGACGGTGCCCCCAACACGACGATGCGCTAACCGTCTTTTAAAAGCTATTCAAAATTTATTATTTAAATAGAAATAAATATAATATTTATTCAATATGATATCTTTACCTCAGCTGTTTAATTTTGTTTATAATGTAGATATTGATTCATTAATTTCCCATTGAAAATTCTACTAGAATTGTTGATTTCATGCATCCTAAAGTAAACATAATTTTAATTTACAACCACCACTGTTTGATAGAGTATTTAATAAAGAACATTTGATCGTAATTTTTTTTCAAAACGATCTGATTTTATAAATCAATTATTCGTAAATTTGTGTATGTCCCGCTGTAACTCGTGCGCCGTTAATGTCGAAAGAATGCCCAAGGCCGTTTTCTCTTGGGGGAGCTTTAAAGGTGAACTTAGAACTATATATTTCATTACGAGAACAATGATTTATGACAATTTTATTAAATTTATCGCTATTGTCAAAATATCTGTGCATCTTTCTCTAGCTAGAGTGTGTTCTTTGTTATTACTAGTTTTTGCTACGGCTTCGTTCGTAAAAGAGTCTTTCCGGGTAAAAGTGCGGCCATATAATTTCCTGGTTTAAAAAGTAGACCATGTTCTTGCCATGCTATCAAATTTCATCGAAATTCGTGCGGTAGTTTTTGCGTTTTGACAAACACGGTGGGAGCCTATGTTTAATTGTAAGAAAGTTAGTCTAGAATGGTTTATACATATCCTCATTTATAATTAACACCTGTGATAAATAGTGTAATAAAAAATACCACGTAAATTGTGTTACATAAAATTGTGAATTAATTATTTTTCTTTCTATAGGAACGAAACTGACGTCCCAAAAGGAAGCAATCAGTGCTTTTTTTAATGTTTGTATCATCTTTTAATCTTTATAACCTTGTCATTACCCATGTACGTTTAATGGTTAAATTACTACAGTCAATGCCTTAGCTTATTATTTCTATGGAAAAAATGTTGTTTCTTAAGGTTGGTAACGTTTGTACAAATAACATTCATAAAGGAAGTTCCAAATTATTTTTTTTGGAGTTTTATTGCTATTAAATTTAATACTAACCAGTTATGTGATACTTCATTCATTATAATGAGAGGAATTTAAAATTATGTCACACTGAAAACATGATTTAGCTTAAACATGTTTTCATTAGCTAAAAATAGTGTATACTAAGATATATTTGACTCGTGGTAGGCCTCTCAAATGTGAGAGTCCGCCTGGGTAGGTACAACCGGAATGTCTATTTCTGCCGCCAAGCAACAGTGTGTATTCATTGTTGTGTTTTGGTTTGATATTGTAGCCAGTATGACTACTGGACTTAATGAAACTTAACATCTCACGTCTCAGGATGGCGAGCGCAGTGGAATACCAAACAATATTTTGCAATTCAAGGTGTTGGATTGTGTTTCTACTATTTATGTCAGTCGCTTACCATCAGGCGAATGTCAATCTCGTCTCGTCATTCACAGCAATAAAATATATATTTGTTATAACGAGTATCACTAATACATACAACAATCTGCTTGAACATGCACCAGTTTGCCAACATACATGTTCCCTCCCTATAACTTGAGGTCCTTCAAGCAGAGCGTGAAGAAGGAATTACGCAGGACGGCATGACTGTGCCGACCGTCCGAGATTGTATGTTCGGTCGGTCGGCACTTTCTATGAGCTTTACTGCGCTTAACATCAGTTGCAGTGATGCCACTATGCCAAGTTCCAATAAAAAAAAAAAACCAGAACAGTTGGCCAATCTTAAATAAAAGCTACAGAAATAGGAATAAAAAAAGGATGTCATGGCCACACGGTGCTCGTGTACTTTCGATTCTGCCTATTCCTTCAATATTTCATAAATTCAATAACAAAAGCAATTTTATTTTTAATAAGAAAATCATGGAACTAATTAGTATTTGTTTATTTTTCTATGATTTTTAGTGAGGTTATAAAAGCATTTTATTAAATTAAATTGGTCTGGCGAACTCTTAATCAGATTTTCTATTGCTTTTATTGTTTCTTATTTAAATAAATAAAATATCGATGTATAAGAAAAACAATAAAAATGACTCCCAGACACACCGTATTTCTCTATTTTTTTCTGCCTACTCCTTCAAGGATAATGGCGTGAACCTATTACATCAAGTCGTAGAGATTTCTCGTAAGTCAATGGAATATGCATATTAGTCGAACAATATAGGGAGGTGTCCACACTTATAATGGAGCTCTACCTTATCCGGCCCTTTGATGTACTTCGAGTCGTTGACTTTGACCCAAAAACAAGTAATAGCTAAATGTGACACTATACTATCAATTTATTTATGAATGCAGCGACAAATGTTCTCCACGTGTAATTAATGAGGTATTTGATCTGATTGATAAGGTTTTGTTGGCACTTATACTTGATGTTTTTGATTCAAATGTATTATTTCGTCATTACTTGGGTTGGACATTTGGCTGCGAGTGTGGTAGTTACCGTCCAAGGCTTTTCATTCCAGGGCTCTTGCGCTTGTGAGGGACCTAGGGACCAAGAGATGTTAGACCCTTTGAAACTTCACTCACTATCCCTATACAACAAAGACTGTCGTTTGATGTTGATTTTTTGTGAAACGTGTATTGTTGGCTGGATTTTTTTGGTGGCTCTATATTTTTTATATGTACACAGAAATGAGTCCCCACTGCACCTGATGGTAAGTGGAGTGGGGTCCAATAGAATGTCGACTGACGAGAGATGATTACCCGTCGGCAGTCGACACAATTATGCCGGCCTGTTGGAACCAGACATGCATAGGCTAACCCCAGAACGCGACACTTAAATAGGCCACTATGGTGGATTTAACGCCTTGTGTACGCTGATCACTATCCGGGCGGATATAAAATATATCCTAACACCAGCTTAGTTATCATTTTACAACCAAAAGACTGCGTCGATAGTTGCCAGATTTATATCGTTTTGTCTTCATAGATGTACACAATAATACCTATTTTCCACAAGTCGTGTTTGTTTTGATCAGAAGACGATCTTCTGTAAGGTTATTGGGTAAAAAAATTACCGTTCATTAATGTTTTTTTAATGTCAATTGTATAAAGTACGCATTGCAATAAATGGGTATGCGTTTTACTGTGTATTGCCTTATTTTCCGTGGAAAGATTATGTATGATTTAATGCAAGAGCATTTGTTGTATCTCGCGTATATTTCCT